>NC_063336.1:51158129-51182048 GCF_021869965.1 Rhincodon typus
ATGTTTGGAGGCTAGTGACCCTTCTTCAGAATCATTCTAGATTCTGAACTAGACTCCAAACATTGACTCTGCTTTCTCTCCACAGATGCTGCCCGACCTGCTGAGTTTCTCCAGCAATTTCTACATGCTACTAGTTCAAAATCTGAACTCTAAAATAAATGACATATCTATACATATAAATCGCATATCAAGTTATAAAATACACATAAAGTTGCAAACACTTCCAATTACCTCATCAAATTTCTAACCGTCAATCCTCTGACCTCCAATTTTCCACATATCTTCTGCAGTTGATTTGCTCTGTTGTTTTTCCCCTTTCACTTTTTCTTCCTTTCTCCCAGTAATATATTTACTGTTTCATATTCCAATCAGTCCACTCCTTATGGCATATCTTGGCTGTCTCCACTTCAAGTGGCACAGATATGGCCTATTGAGCACACAACTGGCTTGGCCATCCATCGACAGATCTGGCAAAAATACAGCTCGCTCTTTTGATTTTTTAAAACCAGAGTATCCTGGAATCAACCCACTGAGCTTATTTTCTTCACTTAATAAAAGTCTCCTTAAGTACCTTTCCTCACATCCTTCATGACTTTCAGTGGGAAGCATAAGAAGTTCATGGATTTCTGTTTTACCAATTCTAGATCGCCTTTTCACATGTCTCTTTTGTCTCTCCAAAGCCTGCCCACCATTTATAAGACACAACTAAGGAGTGTGATGTAATGCTCTCCCACTTGCCCAGATGGGTGAAGTGCCAACAACACTCAAGAAGCTCAAAACCATTCAGGTCAAAACAGTTAGCTTTATTGGTACCACATCCACTGCCTAAGCATTCACATCCTCCACTGCAGTCTGTACTATCTCCAAGATACCCTGAAGCTACTCACCAAGCCTCCTTCAAAATCACCACCTTAAACCAGTCATCTCTAAAATCTAGAAGGACAAGTGCAGCAGATAAACAAGAATACCACCCTGTGTCAGTTCCCCTCCAAACCACACACCATCCCCCCCTGTAAAGATAATACCAGCCTTTCACTGTCAGTGGGTCAAAATCTGAGAAATCTTTTCTCACCAGCACTTGGATGTACCAGTATCAGATTTGGGGTTCACTTTTACTTTAATTGTAAGAGCCAAGTCAATTACTATTATAGATTAAGTTGGGAAAGCCAACATGAAGATTTAGGAGCAAATCACTGCAGATGCTGGAATCTGTACTGAAAACATAAAAAGTCGTTAGAAATCACAGCAGGTCGGGCAGCATCCATGGAGAGAAAGCAAGCTCATGCTTCGAATCTAGATGACTCTTCATCGGAACATAAAGATTTACTAGTCCTGAATATTCATGACCTACTTCACGATTTATAGATTATTTCAGAGAATTTATTAAATTTATCAAAAACAATACTAAATAATTGGTATGTAATAAGGTAATGGGCTCTGTGATTCACAATGGAATACTAACTGTAATGCTTAATATTGTTTTTTTGACGACATTATCCTTCTGTCTTCTTCACACTCGACCACTAAGAACAAGCCTCACTAGCCACTACTCTCTGGGCGTGGTTAAAGACATCCTGAATGCTAATTGGCTTATTAGTACATGAATAGTTCATGGTCAATCTGGATTGGCGAGGGAGTGCCTGCCTAATTCCTGATTGGTTTCTATAAAAGTAGCAGTGATATCACTTCCTACTGTCTCCCCACCGCTTTCCTAAGATGTCAATTATTCATGAGACCATTCTCTGTGTCAATGTTATTTTATGATTTCTTGCGGAGATAACAGGACATTTTCCAAAATGTTCTTTACTCATGAGCTCAGGATAGGAGCATCAATGCTGTCATACTTGTGCTCATCATCTCAGAGTTGCTTATTTGATGAGAGTTCCTCCTTTAATCAAATATCTTTACAGGATCTATTAATTTATAGAGACTATTTGCTTGGGAGTGTGTTTTTACGACTGGGTGTTGGTGTTTAGAATAGTCCTTTTAATTTTTAACACTTAATAAACTTGCACATAACCTAATATAAAACTCTACAGAGCATGTATAAAATATAAGTGCATAAACACTGAGTAAAAGACAAGGTAGTGAACTGTAAGCATACATTCATTTAAAACATACTGTTGAGAACGAAAATCATAAAGGACTAAGTGGTCACAAGTCTAATCAACTCTAATTTAACTATTTCAAAACATGATTATTTTTCTTTTTCTAAACCACTATGGATTAAAACTTGCTTAACATGGACTGTTATTTTACCTTTTTCTCACCTCACAAAATAAGCCTCATCTTCCTTTGATAATGACAACGCTGGCTACTTCATAAGGCTTTAATCCTGTGAGCTCACTTGCTCATTCAGCCTTGAAAGGCTGGAAGTTATCATTGTTTGATATGAAACTAAATGCTTCAAGTGAAGTTGGGTTACAAACAGTCAGTCACATGATACACGAATGGCTAAAATTAAACAAAACATAAATCAATTCCTTTCTTGTCTGATAAAGTCAAAATTATTAAACTAAAACTGAACGAAGCTACAACTTTATTAAACAATGACATCCTGATACCCAAATTACATTGCATGCAGTGGTTCAAGAAGTCAGGTCATCACCATCTTCCTTAAAACAGTTGGAATAGATATCAAATGTTGACCTTGCTAACGGTGCCTATATTCCATGATTTTCTTTAACGTTTATCACTTTGCCAGACTTTCCCAAATCTTTCTATTTACTTGAGCTTGAATTTTAGTTTCTTTCCAATCTTCTCCGACAGGTTATGTGAGCTGCTGTCACCCATGAATGGAAAAATGCCAAGATTAAATTCTGTACACCTCACAGAAGTGCAGACTTGGGGTACATTTGAATGAGTTTTGTAATTACAATGAAGATACTGGATTATGTGGATCAATCGTTTCAACTGAATAGGTTGGAACGATTGTGGTCACACTTGCAGGTTATCCAAAGGCAGCATTACCCATTATTTTAGGGGTGATCTTTTCTGCAGTGAATAACAGATTTGTGGAATGTGCTGTTAGCTTGTGCACTGAACAGTGAATTGCTACATTCCATGAATCATAATAAGACCATAAGAAATAGGAACAGGAGTAGGCTGGTTGGTCCTTTGAGCCTGTTCCACCATTCAATAGGACCATGGCTGATGTGGCATTCCTCACATCCACTTTCCTGCCCTTTCCCCATAACCCTCGATTCCCCGACTGATCAAGAATCTACAGACCCAAGGACTCTACCTCAAAGCTCTCAGTGGTAAACAGTTTCCAAGGCTCTCAGCCCTCTGGTTGAAGAAATTCCTCTTCATCTTAGTCTTAAACTGGCAATTGCTGGTCCTGTTTCTACTGGGATGCACATCGTTTCTCCAAGAAGTAGATTTTACTACTCACTACTCCCATGGTGAGTGGGGGCATCATAAATGTGTGGAACACACTGGAGACATAACTTGCACATAATTTACAAATGCTTATAAGCAAGCATCTTTCTGCAAAAATAATCAACTCATAAAAATTGGATTTAGTTTTGCACCCTGCCATACTTTTGATTTTTTTTCTGAAAAAAAAGATAAATCACAACTTCTTGACAAGGGGCTCCATACATTCAATTTTACTGTTGGATCATGCTAACCAGACCTGGTACATCTGGTCTTTCCATCATTAACATGACTCTGTAGTCATTTCTGTTCTGTGCATTATTCATCATAACACAATGTGACTTCCCCCCGGAGAGGTGCCCTGCTTCATTGTAGAACCAGAAACTGACAAAAATCATCACGTTTATGATTGATGGATTTAAGAGGCATGTAGCTCAAGGGTGGAAAACACCATAACATTGTTAGTGTACTTAGAGGCAGCGCTGCTGCAAGAAGTGTTTCACAAATGCATTTTTTTTTCAGAAACACAGAACACAATGAGTTCAGTTACACTGAAATGCATGATCTTAGCTTAAGAAACTCTGACTGCTTTCTCTCATTAAAGGAACAGAACATTTTCTACACAATTTTTCACATTACAGTCAGAATCGCTGTATAATTTTAACAGAAGAATGATGAAAAACCTGCAGACTTGGTGTAATCTTGAGGTAGAAAAACCAGGAAAATTTTCTGCTGGAGTTTGCCAATCTACAATTGCTGACAAAATGGAGGAAACCCAAGAGAAATGGTATGGCAGCCACTTATTCTATTTCTGTTATCTTCCACCAAAGTTAGGGTGGGAACTCAAGGCAGCCCAGTGGAAATTACTGGTGTCTGAACTTTGTATCTTTCTAGCCATTTGATTGACATGTTCATCTTGAATTGTCTTCTAACAATCTAACCAGTCTAATCAATCAGCTTGAACAAGGGGAACTACAATAGAATGAGGGAGGACTTGGCTAAAGTAGACTGGAAACAAAGATTTTATGGTGGGACAGTTGACGAGCAGTAGAGGACTTTCAAAGCAATTTTTCAAAGTGCTCAGCAAAAGTATATTCCAATGAAAAGGAAGGACTGTAAGAAAAGGGGTAATCTGCCATGGGTGTCTAAAGAAATAAGGGAGGCTATCAAATGGAAAGAGAAGGCATACAAAGTGGCCAAAAACAGCATGAAACTAGAAGATTGGGAAAACTTTAAAGGTCAACAGAAAGCCACAAAAAGGGCTATAAAGAAAAGTAAGATAGAACATGAGAAAAAACTAGCACAGAATATAAAGACAGATAGCAAAAGTTTCTATAAATATATAAAACGAAAAAGAGTGGCTAAAGTAAACGTTGGCCCTTTAGAGGATGAGAAGGGGAATTTAGTTATGGGATATGATGAAATGGCCGAGGCATTGAACAGGTATTTTGTATCGGTCTTCACAGTGGAGGACACTAATAACATGCCAGTAATTGACAAAGAGACGAAGGTAGGTGAGGACCTGGAAACAATCATTATTACGGAAGAGGTAGTGTTGGGCAAGCTAATGGAGCTAAGGATTGATAAGTCTCCTGGCCCTGATGGAATGCATCCCAGGGTACTAAAAGAGATGGCGGGAGAAATAACAGGTGCGCTGGCGGTAATTTTCCAAAATTCGCTGGACTCTGGGGCAGTCCCAGCAGATTGGAAAACAGCAAATGTGACGCCACTGTTTAAAAAGGGAAGTAGACAAAAGATGGGGAATTATAGACCGGTTAGCTTAACCTCTGTAGTGGGGAAGATGCTTGAGTCTATTATCAAGGAAGAAATAACAAGGCATCTTGATAGAAATTGTCCCGTTGGGCAGACGCAGCATGGGTTCATGAAGGGCAGGTCATGCTTGACAAATCTTTTGGAATTCTATGAAGACATTACGAGCGAGGTGGACAATGGGGACCCAGTGGATGTGGTGTACCTAGATTTCCAAAAGGCCTTCGACAAGGTGCCGCATAAGAGGCTACTGCATAAGATAAGGATGCATGGCATTAAGGGTAAAGTATTAGCATGGATAGGGGATTGGTTGACTAACAGGAAGCAAAGAGTGGGGATAAATGAGTGCTATTCTCGCTGGCAGTCAGTGACTAGTGGTGTGCCTCAGGGATCGGTGCTGGGACCGCAATTATTTACAATTTATATCGATGATTTGGAGTTGGGGACCATGTGTAGGGTGTCAAAGTTTGCAGATGACACTAAGATGAGTGGCAGAGCAAAGTGTGCAGAGGACTGTGAAACTTTGCAGAGGAACATAGTTACATTGAATGAGTGGGCAAAGGTCTGGCAGATGGAATACAATGTAAATAAATGTGAAGTCATACATTTTGGTAGGAGTAATAATAAAAAGGGTTATTACTTGAATGGTAAAAAGTTGCAGCATGCTGCTATGCAGAGGGACCTGGGTGTCCTTGTGCATGAATCACAGAAGGTAGGTCTGCAGGTACAACAAGTAATTAGGAAGGCAAATGGAATTTTGTCCTTCGTTGCTAAAGGGATTGAAATAAAAAGCAGAGAGGTTATGTTGCAGCTGTACAAGGTGCTGGTGAGGCCACACCTGGAGTACTGTGTGCAGTTTTGGTCTCCTTACTTGAGAAAGGATGTATTGGCACTGGACGGGGTGCAAAGGAGGTTCACTAGGTTGATTCCGGAGTTGAGGGGGTTGGCTTATGAGGAGAGACTGAGTAGATTGGGATTATATTCATTGGAATTCAGAAGATTGAGGGGGGATCTTATAGAAACATATAAAATTATGAAAGGAATAGATAAGATAGAAGTAGAGAGGATGTTTCCACTGGCAGGTGAAGCTAGGATAAGAGGGCATAGCCTCAAGATTAGAGGGAGCAGATTTAGGACTGAATTAAGAAGGAATTGCTTCACTCAGAGGGTTGTTAATCTATGGAATTCCTTGCCCAGTGAAGTAGTTGACGCTACTTCAGTAAACGTTTTTAAAGAAAAGGTAGATTATTTTTTGAACAATAAAGGAATTAAGGGTTACGGTGAGAACGCGGGTAAGTGGATCCGAGTCCACGAAAAGATCAGCCATGATCTTATTGAATGGCGCAGCAGGCTCGAAGGGCCAGACGGCCTACTCCTGCTCCTAGTTCTTATGAAAGAAATATGCCCTGCATGTTTGACTAATCTGCAGTGATCATATAATATCAGACTTCAATGTATAACAAGCAAGGTTTAGCCTGTGGGAACTACATGATCACAGCATTGGCTGGGTACTTTCTGTAATGGTAGATTTATGCTGTTCTGAAATTCACTCCAACTTCACTGGTGTAGGTCGCAAGTCTCTACCTCATTAAAGACAGACTATTAGTCTCATTCTCCATGAGTTCTCTTGTCGTTTGATAGTTGTTTTATTTCTTTCAATTAATATTTACGAATAGAGCTTGGTTCAATCCATGTGGAAATAATTGCAGAAGGTAAGGCCTCAGTTTGCCCATGCACTCCACAATATTCCAGTGTAACAAACTCATCCCACTCGATCTTCTTCCCTATGCACTCCGACAGACTAACACAGACAAGTGATATACTTCCATTCACGGCTTTAGGAGTCGCCCAAAAGCCAAATACTCCAGTGGCTGGAATGCCAAAGCTGCATCATAGAAATTGCCATTGGCCGAACCAGTCATTAAGATGTACAGCACAAAAACAGACCTTTCAGTCCAACTCATCCATATGGATCGCATATCCTAAATTTATGTAGTCCTATTTGCCAGCATTTGGCACATATCCTTCTAAACTCTGTTTATCCATATACCTATCCAAATGCCCTTTAAATGTTGTAATTGTACCTGTTTCCACCACCTCCTCCGGCAGCTCATTCCATACATGCACCACCCTCTGCATGAAAAAGACGCCCCTTAGGTCGCTTTTAAATCTTTCCCCTCTCACCTTAAACCTATGCTCTCTAGTTTTGGACTCCCTTACCCTGGGTAAAAGACCTTCGCTATTCACCCTATTCGTACCCCTCGTGATTTCAGAAATCTCTACAATGTCACCCCTCAGCCACTGATACTCCAGAGAAAATAGCCCCAGCCTATTCAGTCTCTCCCTATAGCTCAAACTCTTCAACCCTGGCAACATCCTCATTGGTGTTTATGCTTTTCATGGACAGTTATCCCATGTGGCTGCCCTATATGCCTTCAAACACATCTTTTTCAATTACCTATCCAATCTCTTCTTAAATATGAAACTAAAATTTACATGATAGGGTATTAGTGGTAGTTGGACTTCAGATCATGTGTGAGGTCCGCTCATCAGTGATCTTTGCATATATTTTCACCTTTGCATCTTTAACATTGGCTAATTTGCCAGTTATGATATTCAAGGACTTTTGATTGGAAAAATCTTGGTAAATTCTCTCTTTGTCTAGTTGAATCTAGTTAAAGCAAAAAATGAGATGTTCAGATTCTCACCATCCACGTACAAGATCATGAATCAAAGGTTTACTGAAAAACAAGCTCGAGTCTTCTCATGCAAATATCTGGTAAGCAATGTACTAATTTGATAGTTCAGTTTATGGATATTAACGAATCTGTAAAACAAACCGCTGAGCTGGCTTTAATAGTCACACATCGATCTGATGACATGGAACATTCTGACTTTCAGGAGAATCACATAGAATTGCATTAAAGTTACAGGACAGAAACAGGTCGTCCAGTTTCTACGCTCCAAATGAGCATCTTCCATTTTTCTGAAGAAGGATCCTGACCCGAAACATCAACTTTCCTGTTCCTTTGATGTTGCCTGGCCTGCAGTGTTCCTCCACCTCCACACTGTGTTGTCTCTTCCATTCTATTCATGTTTCTTTCTCCCCCATGTCCTTATTGAGCTTCTTTTATATTGCATCACCAATTACATCAACCACTCTGTACGATAGACTGCATGCTGAAATCCTATATGACCTTCTGCTGTACTTCTGACTGCAATTAGAAGGTTGTAACATAACCTTAGAGTTGTTACAGACAACAGGTGAGGAACGTTTTGGAAAAATGATGCAAAGCTGTTACACAACAGTTGTGAAGCATAGAAAGTATCTAAATGTGATAAAAATCCAAGCTTTTGTTTTTAAACAATCAAGTGTGAATGAATTGATTACACAGGATTTAGAAGACTGAGTATATTCAGAAAAAAATATTCGCAATGATACAGCAAGGCAGAATGAAAAACTCAGGACTGGTCAAGCATGAACATCAAGCTGATTTTAGATCAGGATGAAGTACAACAGGTAAACTGTGATGAAAGCAATTTCGGAGAAACTTGTGGAATGCTCATTATTACAACTATATAGATATTAAGCAAGTGTTTGACAGCATATGGTGAGGAGGAATACAGTATATCTTGAGGTTTGACAACGTATTCGTGGAAAACTTTAGGAAACATTTATAACAAGTTCTTAAATGATGAGTTGATAGGACACTGATGGAATAATCCAACAAGTAACAAAGCCACAATTAATTCTGCGTGAAAAGAATAGATTGGGTGTCTCTCCTTATGTGGCAAGATTTTTTACGTATCTGATTTGTGGATGAATGTGAATTTATATTAACATCAAAAACAGATTTGCCCAAACTGACTAAGTATGTATGTGCAGCACAGAAAAATTGGATTACAGATAAGATTTACTTACACAGTGCCTTTAAAATAATAAAACATTCCAAAACACCTCTCAAGGGGAATTACAAAACAATATATGATAGAGTCAAATAACGAGATATTAGGTCAGATGACAAAAATCTTGGTCAAAAAGACTGTAAGGCCATAAGATACAGGAGCAGAATTAGGCCATGTGGCCCATCAAGTCTGCACCATTATCCAATGATGGCTGATACATTTCTCAGTCCCATTCTCCTGCCTTCTCCCGATAGCACTCGATCTCCTTACTGATCAAAAACTTATCTATCTCTGTCATAAAGACACTCAATGACATGGCATCCACAGCCTTCTGTGGCAATGAGTTTCACCCTCTGACTGAAGAGATGCCTTCTCATCTCAGTTCTGGAGGGTTATCCCTTCACTCTGTGGCTGTGCTTTCAGGTCTGAGACTTACCTATTAGTGGAAGTATCTTCTCTACGTCCACTGTATCCAGACTTCTCATTTTTCTGTAATTTTCAACAGAAGTCCCCATCATCCTTCTAAACTCCATCAGATACAGACCCAGAGTCCTCAACCTTTCCATGTACGATAAGTCCTTCATTCCCAGGATCATTCTTGCGAACCTCCTCTGGATCCTCTTCAAGGCCAGTACATCCTTCCTTAGATACAAGACCAAAACTGCTCACAATATTCCTAATATGGTCTGACTAGAGTCTTATACAACCTCAACAGGAAATCCTTGCTCTTGGATTCTAGTCTTCTCAAAATTAAAGCTAACATTGGCATTTGCAGCTTTTAATGGTTGTCTTAAAGGAGGAAAATGAGGTCCAGAGTTGTGAGGTGTGGGAGGGTTTTACAGAGCTCAAGGTCTTGGCAACTGAAGACACAGCCATGAATTGTTGAGCAATTAAATTCAGCAATGCTCAGGAGGCCAGAATTCGATAAAAGCAGGTATGTTAAAGGATTGGAGAGGTGACGAAGATTACGAAGATGGGAAGGGCTGAGACCTTAAAGTGATTTGAGCAATAAGATGCAAATTTTGATCTCGGTGCACTGCTCTTTTCTGAAAGCCAACATAGGTTAGCAAGATCATCAATGATCATGGAATGGAACCTGCTGTGAGCTATGACGTGGGCAGCAGAAATCACTGAGGGTAGAAATTGGGAGATCAGATAGGAGAGCATTAGAATAGTCACGGTTAGAAGTAAGAAAGGCATGAACAGAAGTTTGAACAGCGGAAGAAGTAAATTGGTGTGAAGTTAGGTGATGAGGTGAAAGCAGCTAGTTTTAGCGATGGTTCAAATACAAGTTCAGGAATGGAGTTTGGAGAGCTAACAAAAAATGATGGTTTAATTTTCACAGAATAAGCGGAGGAAATTTTTGCTCATCCAGTACTGGCTGTCAGATAAGCAATCTGATAATGCAGCAACAGTGGAGTCACTGGAGAGATCACGGTGTGGTACAGTGGGGTGTCATCAGTACACATATTGAAACTAATACTGTGCTTTTGGATGATGTTGCCAAGGGGAACAATGCAGAGGAAAAACAGGCGATGCCAAAGATAGATCTTTGAAACCGGGAGCAGGAGTATGCCATTCAACCCTGCTCCACCTTTCAATCTGACCTGAGCTCAAGCTCCATCTCAATGCCACATTCCTGCTTTCTCCCAATACCCCTTGATGCTGACAATATCTGAAAAATTATCTATGTCTTTCTTAAATATATTCAGTGACTTGGTCTCCACAGCCTTCTATTATAGAGAATTTTATGGGTTCGCTACCCTTTGAGTGAAGAATTTTTCCTCATCCCAGTTCCTCAACCCATATCAGCAGAGGTATTGGTAAAGGAAGAGACATCATTCTAAGTGAAACTCTAGCTCCTATCAGATTATAATGCAGTCAACAGGAATGATGTCAGCCACTGGATAACAGTGCAGAGGGTCTGGAGGATGGTGCTGTGGTCAAGCATCTCAAAAGGGGGTAGACAGGTTGAGAAGTACAAAACGGAGAAGATTACATTTATCAGAGTCATATGAATTGTCATTTGTCACATCAGTAAAAGCACTGTTTGTGCTGTGGAAAGGGCAGAAACCTTATGGGAGGGATTCAAACATTCTGGCAAAGTTCTGGCAAAGATGGAAATAGAATTAGGATGCAGCAACATATTCCAAGATTTTGGAGAGAAAGGGAGAAGGAAATGGGATTCAAAAATGGCGTGGTTAAAGGTTGGTTTTGAGGAGAGTGCTGATAACTGCATGTTTAAAGGAGAATGGGGAGGTGGAATACCTGGGGAGAGAGAGAGAGCTACAAAAAACATTGTCTAACGTAGGGATTAGAAGGTAGTCATCAGTATAATGCGGTTAGGGTTGAGGGAAAGAAGGTGACTCTCATGGAAAAAGATGAACTCGGAATGGACCTGAAAGGAGATAATGAAGAAACTAGACAAAGGTATGACCTTATTTCTTAGGCAATGGGGATCGTGAGAGGGAGTTTATACAAGTGGGCGAGTGGAGAGGAGGGACATGGCACACAGCTGACCTGATAGCCTCAATCTGAGTGACAAATAAATTCCTTGCACCAACAGAACGTGAGGCTGGAGGAATGATTCAAGAAAACAGATGGCAGTACAGAAAAGGTCTTTGCATTCTGTAAAAAAAAAAAAACAAAGGCTATATTATTTGGAAAGAATCTGGAAAATGTACACATTACAGTTGGATTCTATGCAGTTGAACAGGTGAAAATGTTTGCATTCCCGTTAGGTTAGTGCCAAAGAATTCAAGTTGTGAAGATGATGTCGAAAGGAGTATTAAAGTTGCTTCAGTTTCTTTTCAAAGGTTAAACAGATTATGCAATATTAAGGGCATTTTGGTAAAAAATAAACATTAAAAAGTTCAAGAAGCAATGGATATCCCTATGCTATTACACAGTTCTTAGTGGTGGAACATGTAAAATGTCAATAAGCAAAACACACTAAAAGCAGAGATTAAATGGTGGATCCAAATATGGGATTAGCTAAAATGCAAGAATGATACAATACAAACATGACTTGGACAAGAATCACTACTTCATCTGAAAATCCAAGAAAGCCGACTGTGATAGTAAAAAATGGGACTATTGAACAGGTTTCAGTAACAGATGCTGCACTCAGATATTCCAGTCAGATGGAAAGTTAGGCCCCTTTTCTCTGTGATGTTTCATCTTAACACTACTCTCACAGCGCTGCTTTGGCAATGAGTGATACTGATGTTTCCAACTCTAACGATTGCTGCGGCTTTTTGAAGAGCAATTAATGCCCAAATATGTGCTGTAAACTGCTTACGTGCTAAAACTTGCTGAAGCATCACATGTTTCATAAAATATTTTGACATCAGATTTTTTAACCTAATGTGCTGGATTCAAATTTGGATCCAGCTTTGAAAGGATTATATTTTAACATGTTGTGTCGTGTCATCTAGTTCCAAACATTTGAGAGACAGTTTCAAAGATGGGATCCAGATGGAAGCTGTGCTACTGTTCAAAAGCGTCAGTTTTTTTAGATTCACATCACAAGTGTTTCCTTGAAAAAGTGACATTTGGAATCAGGTCAAAAAGTGTGACAGAAAAACAGAAAGCATGAGTAATGTATAAATATTTTTGACCATAGGGTTAGTTCACTTTTACTAATTACTAATCAATGAATGTCATGTGTGAAGGATGAAGGTTACAGCAGATTTTTGTAAACAAGGATACTGTCATTGACATCATCTAGGATAAAGCATTGTTTACATCAGTTTGGAGTTGTTTTTCCTAGCAATCCATCACATCATTTGTGGTTCCTGAGATCACCCTGCTATTTATCATTTCTTTTTTAAATGAAATTTGAAAGGATTGAGAAGTCAAATGCGCACAGTGAAAATTCCACTGACAGCAATAATGAGGGGTTGGGAAGCTTGAGTGGATATTTAGAATAGGTCAACAATCAAGTGTCCCAATTCTAGACATAATTTAATGATGTGGAAATTCTGCAGATGTGTGAAGAAATCAAATATAATGTAAATAACAAACTGGACTGAGAGTTTCACATAGGTTAGTAAGTTGCACAACAAGGTGATTTGCCTGACACACATATTGGCAAATTATCAGGAGGATGGATAATTTGAGTACACATGGATAAGTTTCAGGTCAGTTGAATGTTATTTATAAAAATCTGAGGTCTGTTTCCCAGCATTTTAGAGCTCCTGACCATAACTCAGGGGCCAGTTTCAAATGAACACATCCCGTATATTCGCTGAAGCTGGTAAATTACCTTGTAAGTGCAATTTGAAATTCTTTCCAAGGAGGACGACCAATTTAGCAAGTTTCCACAGAAATACAGATACGCCTTTTTTTTTTTTTAAAAAGAAATTGGATACTTTTTGGATATTAAATAGAGAGTGCTTTCAACATTATATAAAAAATATAACAGGTTCTAAATAATCTGATCAAATTAAAACTAAGACTAGAAAGCAGAATCTCACTTTTCCTTTTGAAGTTTCTCATCACAAGGCCTAGTGAATTTTATGTTACCCTGTAATCACATGAGTTGCCATCACAAACACAAAATTGTTAGCTGCTAACGACCTCCATTAGTAGCTATCCATTCTCCCAGGCTGACCTTTACCCATTCCTTTGTCTGCCCAACTGTTCTTTTCTAACTCCGGGCTCCATCTCCACCTTTGGTTTACTCGTTCCCCTCCCTCAAACCCTTGTTTTCAGCATATATACCTAGCTACAATCAGTTCTGAAGAAGAGTCACTGGACCTGAAACATTGACTCTGCTTTCTCTTCACACATGCTTCCAGACCTGCTGAGTTTTACCAGCAATTTTTATTTTTGTTTCTGATTTCCAATATCCACATTTCTTTGGTATTTTCCAGTTCCAGCTTTCCCTGTTCACATATCTGGAGGTCAATTTAATAATTAACAGCCATTGTCTGTTTCCCTTTAACCTGTATTTCATGTTGTTAACATAACAAGCAATTCCGATTTAAATACAATTCATTTTTCATGTTGTGCTGTTGCACTCACCCAAGAATGTGCTCACAGAGCAGTCGGCAGTAGTCACTGTGGGAGCTGGTAATTAACAGCAGCACTTTCCCAGCATTCTTCAGTTTCCTCAGCCAATCTTTCACTGACTCAGAACAACGCAGTAAGTATTTTCCTGGATCTTTTTTCACTGATGGAAAATATATTCCAGAGTCTTCTGTATTGAGAAAAAGGAAACAGACAAATGTCTGATAATGTTTTATACTACGTTTTGCAATTAATTTCAAGGCATGTGAATCAGCAATTAACCTAATTGCTACATTTAGCAGCCCATTTTTATGTATTTTGTCTTTGATACACTATTTAACTTTGTAACATAATAAAGACGGACATTCTGCCTAAAGCCCATATGTTTAATATTGGATAATGACTCGTTTCGTAGACTGTTGCAAAGTCTTTTTGTAAAATTAAGATTGGCATTATTCATTCATTATCTACCAACATGTGCAGCTAAGTACGTGCAGAAGTGTTTATTTGGTTAACACATCTTCAGAATAAAGACAATCTTCCACAAGAAGTGATTTTGTGAAGAAAGGTTGCTAAGTGGAAAAAAAAGTTCCGAGGCTGTTTATGTTTTGTAAACCTAGCAACAACTAAATGGAAAATAATTGACAGTGAATACAGGGGTTATGGCACTGACATCTGCAACTATATATTCCTTTACTCTGTTCCTCAGATAACTGTTCATTTACACCCCAGTTCCTCTGAGGCAGTATATTGTGTACACTATCTTGGCTGGATTTCCAGTACTCCAATCCCACTAAGTAAAATCAAAGAACCTCAGGTGTCTTTCATGCTTACTTTCTCCATTTTGTGCAGCGCTTAAAGGGACTATTTATTCATCAATTTCCTCCTACAGAGTTTTCCCAAGTTATTTCACTTATACACCAGAGACCAAAGTGTTAGACTGACAGAGTTTCATGAAGAGGAGTGAATGAATGAATTAGCTTATTGTCACATGTACTCAAATCAGTACAGTGAAAAGTTTATAAGTTGCCACTTACAGTGCCATTTTAGGTGCAAGTGTGCCTGGGTACAATCCTTAGTTATAGAATAGGGAAATAAAGAAAAAATAGAAGCTACATTACAGCTATACACAGTATGACCATAGGTTGGAAAAAAAAACAAGAAGCAAAGTTAAAAAGACAAATGTCATAGTCTCTTTCCAAAGGCTCTGTGCAGCAGACCAATGCAGGGGGCCTTCCACGTGGACTGACTGCTGGCTGCTGCCATGCTCTGCACTGGGCTGCTGCTGCCATGCTCTGCACTGGGCTGCTATTGCCATGCTCCGACATCAGGCCACCATCCCCGCTCTACACTGGGCTGCCGGTGAGTGGCATCCCGGCTCCGGCCACTACCATACCTGCTCTAGTCTCTAGCGAACCTGCTCTGGCCACTTGTTGGTGGCGTCCCCGCTCCAGCCGCAGGTGTCCCTGCTTCAGATAAGGATTGTGTGGATCTCAGACACCAGCATGAACCAATTGGACCAAATGAGCTGTTTGTGTGTTGTAAATTCAAGATTATGCTATACAAGCTTCTCTATTAGCTACAGTATACCAATAACAATTTAATGTATGAATGCAAAATGCAAAATCTAATCCTTTCACTAATTTTCAACAGTGTGTTCAAGGTAATCTTAAAACTAAGGTTCTCTGAACTTTAACCTTGAAACATTTAGTATATGGAAAAAAAGTGAATAACTTGTTAATTCAAAGTATGCAGAAATAGAAAAGCTGAAACAGGCTATATGGCTCAACTAGTTAGCGTTGGTGCTTATTACGCCTAAATGTAGTATTGTAAGGATTGCAGAGCTGTGTATAAAGAGAGATTAGACAGACTGAAGTTGTTTTCCTTGGAGCAGAAGAGATTGAGGGGGGACATGATTGATATATATAAAATTATGAGGGGCACAGACAGGAAGAAATGCTTCACCTTGATGGATAGATCGATGACCAAGGGGCAAAGATTTAAGTTAAGGGGCAGGTCATTTAGAGGGGTTGTGACGAAATAGTTTTTCACCCAGAGGATGTCAGAATCTGAAACTCACTGCCTGTAAGCTTGGTAGAGGCAGAGGGCTGAGGGGTGACCTTATACAGGTTTATAAAATCATGAGGGACAAGAATAGGGTGAACAGCCAAAGTCCTGCTCTCAGGGTGAGGGAGTCCAAAACTACAGGGCATCAGTTTAAGGTGAGAGGGGAAAGATTTAAAAGGGACCTAAGGGGCAACCTTTTCATGCAGAGGGTGGTGCACGTATGGAATGGGCTGCAGGTGGTGATGGTGGAGGCTGGTACAATTACAACATTTAAAAGGCATCTGGATGGGTATATGAATAGGAAGGGTTGAGAGGGATAATGGGCCAAATGCTGGCAAATGGAACTAGGATATCTGGTTGGTGTGGACAAGTTGGATCGAAGGGTGAATTCCCCTGCTGTACAACTCTATGACTCATCAGTTGGGTCAATGGGTGAGTGGCAGCAGATAGAGTATAATTTGGATAAATGCAAGGTATTGAATTTTGGTAAAACAAACAAAGGCACAACTTACACAATCAAAAGTTGGGCCTTGAGCACCGTTGTAGAACAGAGACCTGGGGTTCAGGTACATAATTCTTTGAAGTTTGCATCACATATAGATAGGGTGTTTTAAGAAGGTATCTAGCATGCTTGCCTTCATTGCTCAGAACTTTCAGGATAGGAATTGGGATCTTATATTGTGGTTGTACAGGACGTTGGTGAGGTGTCTTCTGGAGTACCATGTCCAGTTCTGGTGTCCCTGTGAGAGGAAGGATATTATTAGGTTGGAGAGGAGTCAGAAGAGATTTACCAGAAAGTTGCCGGTAATGGAGGGTTTGAGATATAACGAGGCTCGATTGGCTGGGACTATTTTCCAGTGGAACGTAGGAGGTTAAGAGGTGACCTTACAGAGGTTTATAAAATAATGAGGGATATAGACAAGGTGAAGGGTAAGTGTCTTATTCCTAGGGTGGGGGATTTCAAGACTAGGAGGAATATTTTTAAGGTGAGACAAGAGGGACATGAGGGGCAATTCTTATATATAAAGTGGTTTGCATGTTGAATGAACTTTCAGAGGAAGTGGCAGACGCGGGTACAGTTACAACATTTAAAAGACATTTAGATAAATACATGAATAAGAAATGTTGGAAGGGATATGGGCAAAGTGCAGGCAGGTGGGACTAGTTTAGTTTGGAATTTGGGTCGGCATTGTCAAAGGGTCTGTTTCTGTGCTATTTGACTCTAAAGTACCTGGATGTACATTCGTGATGCCAAAGTATATAAGGCTATGGACCAGGTGCTGGAAAATGGGATTAGAGTAGTTTGGTGATTGTTTTTGTCTGGTGTAGACTTGATGGGCTGAAGAGACTTTGTGCTATAGACCTCTATCTCTCTAGGATAATGATGAAAACTGAAAAAGGATGTTCTAGCCTTTGGGTGGGAATGCTGTTTGGAATTCTGGAGGTAATCAGCGACACTTGGTTATAATTTAAGACTCCTGTGTGTCACAGTCAGTGGTTTTTTCATTTCTTCTGGAATGTCTGCATGAGTGAGCTCAGTTGGGCAGTATTCAAACCAAGCATTCTCCAATTATTTAATATGGGTCTGATAATGAGTTTCATGAAAACGTTTAAAACAGTCAGGGTAAAATTGAAGTGTAAAGATATAAATTTTTTCCTTTCCCATTTACATCACTCCTGAAAGAACAAAACACACTATTCTCCCAAAGGTGCTTTCTTCTGATACCTGCTCACGAATCTTCTCAGTCCAAACAACACTTTAATCAAATGGGGTTATGAGGTGGATAGGTCATCCCTCTTTTTGGATCTGAGCCCATAATGCTCTGAGATGTAAAGGAAAGTAGCAAGACCACAGCAAGCTATTTAAAAAATTTCTGAAGGTGTTGTGTCACCACTGGAAGGGTGGCACGTGCCATCCAAACAGCTACTTGTATACATTGAAACTCACAAGCATTTTACAGCAAGATAAGAAAGATTGCAGTAAGGAGTCTAAATCTGAAACCTTGCCAACTTCAGTTTCCGAGTCCATTAATGTTGAATCCAATCATCGCATAGTTACCACAGGTCACTATGAGGTATTTTAACCTAGCACTGAAGCTCTGAACTGTGCAGCATTGCAAGATTTGTCCTCTATGTAGACATGTCACTTGGAGGATCTCAGACTTCTTTTTATTGGCAACATTTTTCTTCCAGCTCATGATCACAAAATGTTGAGAGCATCCCAGGTGGCTACAATAACAATCTTAAACTTGGATTAACACAACATGCACATCTCCAGCTATATCTAATCAGTTCACTTGTAGTACATGTGGCTATATTAGATCCTTCTGCTTCAACCTACAGAGAGCAAAATACAGGCCTGAAGAAAATAGTTAAATCATTGTTTAATAATTGAAGAAAACATTTCACATTTATTTTTATCTCGTGCAGAAAAGCTCTGCAAACTTTGTAGGATTCATTCTGTAAGGAGAACTGAACACCAAAGTAGTAGAGTTATGCTTCAGGCATACAGGGCATTAATGAGAATAAATCTGGAGAAATGCTGCCAGACGAAGTGGTGGAGGCTGGTACAATTACATTTAAAAGTCATCAGGATGGGTACATGTATAGGAAGGGTCTAGAGAGATATGGGCCAAATGTTGGCAAATGGGACTAGATTAATTTAGGATATCTGGTCGGCATGGGCGAGTGAGACCAAAGGGTCTGTCCATGCAGTACATCTTTATGGCTCTATTGGTCTCCTTATTTAAGGAAGGGTGTAAATTTGTTGGAAGCAGTTCACCAAAGGGTTACTAGACTAATAGCTGGAATGGTGGGGGTTCCTATGAGGAGAGGTAGGTCAAGTTTGTATCATTCTTGCTTATTTTATTTAGGTGGTGACACAGTACATCAGCGAAGTTTCTTCATTAAAATCACAATTCACACAAAAAGCAATTAAAAGTTAACTTGAAGCAAAATGTCTGTAAAATAGTATTGAAATCAAAGTATCTATAATGTACCATCGTATATATTCTGCCAGCATTATTTCCACACTCTACGTGCTTTTAATGCATGAAACACATACCAAATGGCAAAGAGAATGGGAAAATGGCTAAAATGTTAACATCATGAATATATTGGGCTAAAGGTAAACTGTATCTGATAAAACATTAGCAAATGCTAGCTGGAAAAGTCTGGTATTTTATAAGGGCATTACTTGCATTGACTAAAAGCGTAATTTTTTCCAGTCATCCTTGGGATACAGGTGTGACTGGTAAGGATGGCATTTATTGTCCATCCATCCTTCCTGTGTGTCATCAATAGGCGCAGGATCCACCAGGTAACTGAGGTGCTTAACTTGTGAGGTTAGTTTTAGAGAAACTATTTCAATTGGTGCAGAAATCCAGGACAAGAGTTCACTAGACTGTGATTGTTATGTTTTTCTAACAGTATTAACTGATATGGAGAAAAACTGGATATTGAAGTGGAGGTACATATTGGCGATGATCTTATGAATAGACATGAGAGACTGACTGGTCCATACCTTTCTTCTTGACCTCATGAAGAATGTTTATGGCTTGCTTTCACTAGTCTCTCCTCCCTTTTAGAGCTTCAAGACCTCTGAAATCAGGGCACCTTCCCACTTCAACTGAGTTTTGCAGGAGGACCAGGAAATGCCTGGTTAGCAGAGACTGGCAACCACAAAAACCCATTGCCCACTGCTCCAGGCTCAATGAGCAGAATTTTAGAATAGGGCCTGGTGGTTAAAATCGGCATGACCTCATTTTGTTGCCAGCAGACATGAATCTGAACAAAGCCAGCAATTTCAACTGAAATCCGCAGTGTTACACTCTTACGTTACTCTCCCATGATAAACCTTGAGTCGGAGTTAACATCATCATGTAGGCAAACCAATTCCACCTGACTCTTAGGGCTTATGATACTAAATTATCTATTGAATAGTGTTTGAATCTAGTCTGATTGGATGAAAGTATGAGCACTTTGCTATCAACGTGGTCAGAAGTGAATCAAGTCTGGGCAGTCTTTTCCTAATGCTTTGCGATCATAAAGCTGCCGATAATTTGTTTTCGATTAACGTTAAATTGGCATCGTCACTCAAAACCCCGAATGGTGGTTGGCGTGAAGCAGAAATGTTCAATATACTCTGATAATGGAAGTTTCCTTCAGTTTTGTTCCAAGATACGTTGCTGATCATAAAAGATAGATGCAGTATTGTACTTTTTGAATTTTTTTTTAATCTGGAAGCTTAGTGCTGAAATGGAGATAAAACATGGACCAATCCTATGTTTTGTAATTCTTAGAATCACAGAAGTTTGGATGATTGATGGAGGCCACTTGGTCCTTCCTGGCTGTGTTAGACTGGAAGAGCTGTGTATTTCATTTACTTGGTCTCACTCTATTGTTCTTTCTCATATCCTTTTAAATATGTATTCTCAATCATTTGTCCATTTTCCATTTAAAAGCTATTATGGATTCTGCTTCTGAGAGCACAGCGAATGAATGCCCTGCCAACTCTTTGCATGAAAAAAATTATTTTAACCTCTTGACATTCTCTTGGTGATCATTTTTAACATATGCTTTTAAAAAAGTTACGAACACTGGCCAGTGGAAATAGTTTTTTTTAAAATTCAGTTTATAAAATCCCACCCCTCTCAATTTTGAACTCTTACATTAGATCTTCACTCAAAGCTATTTGTACTAATGAAATGAGCTCCAGTTTTTCTTGTCTTCTCACAATTTATGCCTCTCATGTCTGTTATTGTGTTATCTCCAATATACTTTCTCCATGTGGACCTGGCACCCTTCAATTTGAAGAATGCTTTGTGAGAGGCATACAGGAAGCACAGCTAAACAAACAAGTCACAAGGATGCAATACTTTCAACTTTTGATGGGAATAAATTACATTCACCTATGCCTTTTAATATATTAGAGGTCTTGGAATTTGCCGTTGTAATTCATCAGTTCAAAAGCTAAACAATAATTTCAGAAACCTCAACTATAGTGTAACAACTATATTATGCCACAGACGCTTTTATAAGAGCATTAGGAACATGCTACATTATCTTCAATATCTAATCTGCGGAAATTAGTACCAGGAGGATCCCACTAACACCAGTTGTGCAGCGTACATGTGACAGACACTGTATTAAACCTAACAACTGGACCCTGCCATTGCAATTTTACAGAAACAAGGTTCAACTGCATGCCATTATAGCTCCCCACAGTGGTATGAATCTAAACTACAAAACTGCCATTGAATGAAGCAAGTAATTGAACACTATTGTACGACTATGTGTATCCAGGAAAATATACAACTATATATGTACGCAAACAAAGTAAGAAGAAAACCTCCGTCAATAATTAAATGTTCAATTCTGTCAGCCCCACACACAGACTTTAATACAATTGTAATTTTTTTATTGCTGTTCAATGATGTTGAGCAAAAATAATTTTGAAAATGTCCTTGCAGTGTTGCAGGTCCGTGTGTAAATGATATTGCCACATCTTCTGTCCTCAATAAAGTGATTCTGGGCAATACCCCAGTGTAGCTCAGAAATCATGAGAAAGTTTTATTTTTTTTTTCCTCTCTATCATCTCCTGCAATCAGTGACCAAAGGCAAAATCTTCCCAGCGACTGAGTGACATGAGCATCAGTGAGAAAGCTGACAAACTCACAGAAGATCAGTTGTGAGAAGCTTCCCACTGTTGAGAACAAAACGTCCTGTTTTCTAAACAAATATTCAATGCCTACATGAGATTCTTGCTAGTGAGCAGTGAGAGGCCTGTTTATGAACATTAATATACATTAACACCCTCAGTGTTCCATTATCTCACCTCATCGATATGCAGTTTTCCCTTTTCCCACCTGCTACAGAGAAATTAGATGGTGACAATTGAAATGAAGGTCACAGCAATTATCTAATGACTCTAGCTTGCCACTGGCTCTTCTGGCCCTCCATCAGTCACCAACACCTCAGGGCAAGCTCCACAAGCAGCATCTACCTCCCTTGCAGAAGCTCCCTCCAGATCCGCATTGACAAATTGAGATGCCAATTACCCACTGTCTGACATGGCTGGGCCAAATAAAACAAACCATGCAGCACAGCCTCAGGCTTGACTAGATACACAGCTGAGCGTTAAAGGTGGCATCGGTGCCAGGAATCCTGGGAGGTCCTGACCATGGCCAGTAGTCTTGGCTTGCAGTGAGTGGGAGAATACGATGAGGAGGGTGGTATAGGGATGTGGTGCATAGATAATGAGGTGCGATTGAGAAGATAGAGTGAGAGAATATGCTAGGGCCTGCAGAGAGAAACCCTCCATGATGTGTGCCATAAATGACACTGAGCCAATTTTCGGGTAAAATTCAGCCCCAAGTACAAACACCTCTTTGCATAAAATTAACATAATGATGCCAAAAAAAATATTTCCCCACTGTCACTACTCAGTAGGGAGCCAAATGTATAGTTTAAACAAAATAATCCCCAGGGGGAAAAAAATGTAAATAGTAGACAATAGCAATCACAGATCGAACAGAATCTGATGGTCTTTGAATACAAGGGTGAGAGGGTCTTTCAAATGTCCAAACAATTGAAAACAGAGTATTGCATTGCAGATGCTGGAAATCTGATACAATAATAGAAAATTCTGGAAATATTCATCAGTTTGGGATTATGGTCGGCATGGACTGGTTGGACTGAAGGGTCTGTTTCTGTGATCTATGACTCTATTAGCATCAATGAACAAGAGTCAACATTGAGTTGGGACTTATCACCACAACATTTGATATGTTAATTCCCTGCTTTCTGACTCTGCTCTAAGCAGCAGCTAATGATTTTTTTTTTTAAACTCTTCACCCCCATCATGAATGGTGAACTGCCTGAAGTTCCTGGTCCTAGTCTGACAGTCTACTCAAAATATGTTAGTGAGGCCTGACTTTAAAAATGATTACGACCTCGAGTGCTGTCCTCATGTTGTCCAGTCCAATTGCTGTCCACTTGAAAATGTGTCCTCCTTCCAATCACCACCATTCTCCACAACCACAGATCTTTCATGTGAATTGGAAAAGAAATTTTTATTCATTATAGTTGCCCTCTTTCCATCTTTAATTGAAATTTCCAAGAAGTACAGCTGGGTACATTTAGTGATGGCCTCCCCAGCTTTATAGTCCGTGCTGCATCTTTGTGTCATAAATAAATCAATGTATCTACCTGGATGTACAACTTGCCAAAACTGCAGCTTCATAGAGAATAATGGAATTTCTGAAACTAGTCCAAGATTAAAAAAAATTCAACTGCTCAGATACAATGTTCCCACTATGTTTCTTCTTTCATTTGACCTGTATGGTATGTTCCAGATTCTTGCACAGTTGCATATGTACCCATCTTAAAGGGAACCTTGGTTGTGCATCGGCTGATTGCTGCACTGCCCAGTATGTTCTGGTTTGCAGTGTAGCCCTGCACTGAGGCAGCATGGAGGGAACATTCTGAAGAAAATATAGTCATGCGCAGAATAGGACTATTTCCCACAACATATTGCCCTTTGACTGATTTTACTCCTATCAACTGTTGTGCACTGGGAGGCCAGTTGTAGCCATCTGCTGTATCAGCTGAGTTGTAAACTAGTCAATATAGATTTGCAGAGATAGTAGGAGCTGCCGACACTGGAGAATCTGAGATAACAAGGTGTAAGCTGTTTGAACACAGCAGGCCAGGCAGCATCATAGGAGCAGGCAAGCTGACGTTTCGGGTCTGGACCCATCTTCACAAACCTTCTGAAGACGGGTC
>NC_063336.1:51182448-51219731 GCF_021869965.1 Rhincodon typus
CGGGTCCAGACCCGAAACGTCAGCTTTCCTGCTTCTCTGATGCTGCCTGGCCTGCTGTGTTCATCCAGCTCTACACCTTGTTATCTTAATACAGGACTGCAGATGCATTCATCCTACTGAGCCACTTGGGAAACACATAATTATAATGATTTCACTTCAATTAAAGGAAAATCTCCCAAAATGCAATTTTTTTTAAATGAAAAGCACAGTGTAAGTTTCGATCAGACTCATAGCCTGAAATAACAAAACACTGATTTTACTTTTCTGACTTTTATTCAATTACCATCAATAACACAGAAATTTCAGTCAGCTTCACTGAAAACTTTGTTTTCTGCTCATTATGAAACTTAGCGGTAACATTTATACTTCTCATTTATTACACTCTGCGATGCTGTTAATTTGAGACAATTTGCTTGGATCATTCCAAAAGTATATAAGCATTTGCTGTTGCCAGCCTAAGCTGAGCTGTGGCATCCCAAATGAGACAGCCTCTATGGTGGTCCTGTATTGAATATTTTTCTTTAAGGTGGCCACACTGTAACTGGTGCCAATACCATTAACCCACAAAAATGCTTTTGCTAACAGGTACAGCAGAGCTAGTTTCATACAAGCTATGATTTATGGTATACAATTTTATGCAGTATTAGCATCCAAGTCAGTGGTTCTTTCTAGCATGCTGAAAGACTGGGAGATCTGAGATTCAGCACTGGAATGGAGCTGAAATTTCCAGTATTTCTAACAGGTGAGAATCTCATTTGCTGGGCTGCTTTGTCATGCGATTGTGCAGACTCAGCTTCCTGACAGTTGACAGTCTGATTAAAAGTATCCCCACTGCACGATGAAGGTTAGAGCTGCGTTCAGAAGAGTAAAACCAGTTTGAACGTTGAATGACAAGTGTTAGGAAATAATGCAACTCATCATCCAAAAGGTTGCCATGGCTTCTTATGTCATTCTGTGGGACAGCATGTACAGCAAACTTTAACTGGCACCTTTCAACCAGCACTCTTAATAAACCGGCAAAAATTATATAGCTCAAATACCACAATCTACTGTGACGGCCATGTACTTAGGCTGTGAATAAAGTATAACAGTAATATGTACACCTCTGCATTATGTTTCTATTACTTACTGTGTGTTTTTACATTGATTTTAGGAGGTGTTTGATGTTTTTACATAGATCTTTTGAGGGATGTTGATGTCTTGAAGCTTTGCTGCGGTTATGTGTACATCTTGGTTATCTGGAATATTTGATCAACAGGCACACTCCTGGTCCCCGAGGTGCCAGTTCATAAAAAGGTTTGCTGTACTTTATTGTCCTGCGACTTAGAGATACTAGCAATCAGATAAATGAAATTCTGACAATTACTTTTTGTTCAGAGAGATAAGGAAATGGGTTTGTTTGAACTGTACAGCACAGGAATGGGCCCTTTGGCCCATGATGTTCTGTCCCAAGAGATGGTATTTTGATAGGTTGCATCTGTATTTGCAATACCAAGTAAGATGTTTTAGCATGCTTATTGTGCTTTTCTCTGAATATTTTAATATATTGACCCAGCAAGCAACTATTGAGTTGCAAGACAACAGTGCAGGAAGAAGGGAGGTTGGTCAGAACGGGACTGCTCTGGTGTAGAAGGACATTGGCTTTATACCAATTTTAGCTTCTTACAGTTCCTGAATTCTTCTAGTCCAACTTTTTCAAGACCTCAATTCACACATGTGCTGTGTGGAACTTGCATGATGTGGGAGTTTCACGAGATAGAAATTCGAGGGCTCCCAGCTGTGACTATATAATGTTGCTGATAAACAATCCACATGCCTGAAAGGACAGGCCCAGGGCACAGGGGATACCTGTCCTCATCAGCATGAAGCCAGTGAACTGCATGCACCTAACAAACACAGGCATGCAGCTGCCAGCAAAGAGCATTCAAATAGCAGTTTTACGCAATGCCAGCAGGAGTCTTCAGGCAGCAGACAGAGAAGGGAAAGAGCTACAGGAGCGCAGTAGCTAGTATCAGAGCACACTGGTGTCAAACTGAGAGAAGGTGGCAACAGTGATTGTGTCATTGCAGCAGGTGTGGAGGGTATACTGGGCCATTGTGGCTCATTTGATTTTGACATGGCTCAGATGAAGTACTCCAGCTCCCATGATAACCAATTTAGGGAAATTTATATCAAACATGTACCTTGTTGATTATATCCTATACCGGCCCCTTTAAATAGCACCTGTTAGGTCACATACAGACCAGGCAACTTATTGCAGAAGGAGCTCCAAACACAAGATCAAAACTGCTCTACTGAGTCCAACAGAGTTTTAAAAAAAACATACGTTAAAAAGTTAAAAGCATAGTTAGACAGTGGACAGCAAAGTCCCTCACTGTATGCCAAAACCAGAAACAACACTGCATAAAATTTTAGATTTTTGTCTTTCCCACAGTGGACTAACAGATATCAGATGATATTTAGTGTACAAATAGCTTGCTAAAACGCTGTTTAAGTTTATTCAAATCTTAAAGTGCAGTCATATAAACAAAGGGACAAGCGACTTCTTTTCTTGCTCTCAACGCCAAATGCTTGCCATATGTTTGATTCAGTGTTTGGAGTATAAAGGAAATTAAAGCCTAAGAAAACAACAGAGAGAGAAAAAAAAACTTGACAGGAGACATTTTCCTGGTTATGGTGTTTGTACTGGCATTCCTGCTTTGCTAGACTAACTCTGATTTAAAACCCCCATCTGGTTAATCAGCATGTGTTTAACCTCTTTAACACTTCTGTTGCTTTAAAATCCATTTGTCTTCTGTCATCAATTGTCAGCTTGCCTCCAGTGGTATCCTAACCCTAACTCTGGAAGTTGAATTTTCAAGGCAGCACTGAGGAAATCGTACAAAATGTTGGAAATATTTTGTTGGTAAGTGAGATATGAATCTTTCAGTCTGTTGGCAGGACAATAATGGAAAAAAGATACAAAACACACTAGATAAAAATGACTACTTGCATATATATAGTATCATTACTGAGAAAAATATCCCATGTTGTGTCACCAAGGTATTGTCAAAAAAAAAGACATCAAATAAAAGAGATTTTAGGGTGAAAAGTTGAGTGAAAGAGTGGAATTGTGGATCTGGTCTTGAAAAAAGAAAGGGAGATGGAGAGGAAAAAAGGGTTAAGGGAGGGAATTCCAAAGCACAGAGCCTTAGCTGCAGAAGGCATGCCTACTAATAAGGTAAAGGAAGAGGAATACCGAAGGAACCAGAAAAACAGAGACTCCAGCTGAGAGGTTTTAATATTGGAGAAGTTTAAACAGATGTGGGAAGGCCAGTGTTCTGTGTGGGGAGGTTCAATGGAGCCTGAACTGGCATAGTGTGAATGGGAATAACCACTTTTCCTGGTATAACCAAAAGAATCATGCTGATTATTGCAAACAATACACACACACACACACACACACACACACACACACACACACTAAATATATTACTATATTGATATATTAACTTTTAAAAACTTTTCACTTGTGGGATGTGGGCATTCCTGGCTGGCCAGCATTTATTCTCTGTCCAGAGGTGCTTTTGATATATTATTAACATATTATGAATGTATTAATTTATTATTAAATATATCTATATATTACATAATATGTTATAATATATTATGCATATATTACTATAACTAGTTACAGCTTACTATAGAGAATGTTAGGAACACACTAGCCTCAGGTCTGTTCCTTACCAGCTCCTACTTCCCTCTCCCCAAGGCCTCATGACTTCATTACCGTGGGAAGTAGATTCTGTACTCAATCAAGTATCAATCCTTTCAGACTCATATGCAATGGCCTGGGAATGTCAGCACTTAAATACAAGGATTAAAATGATAAGTTGCGACATTCACGCCACAATGTGCCAATGCTGAACAGCGAAGGGAGTGATGGAGTTTGGAATGCTGTGGAACTTTTGGAAAATGGAAGCTTACGGAGGGTGCAGGAGAAAATGGATTGCAGTAGAGGCAGGGCACAACATTCTCATGAAAGGAGCTGGAGATCTCTGATGGGGGTCAGAAGCTCAGCTGTTGTAAACAGTTTAGTTCAAGCTGGGACCTTGAGCAGAAGTGGTAATGAAATCCTTGGATGTGATGGTTTTAAAGAGAGGTCAAAGGCAAGGGTCTCCACACTTTTAACTGGAAGAAGCTGTAACTCATCTGAAACTGTTTGCTGGACAAGTGTTCTGAGAGCGCACAGGTAGCAGTGAAATCCACTGCTACGGTAGAACATTGTGTATCAGCAGTTTGCAGGTGGAAGATGATCCTAATTCTGTCGATAATGCTGACAAAATTGAAAGAACCTAGAATGGATCTTTGACATTTCTGCGCTGAATGAGAAGGCTTTGGTAAAATCTGATCTGGCTATATCCTCTGACCAGGTAATACTGGAATCCAGCAACGACAGATCCATCAAACTGGACAACAGAAGAGAAATGATGGGGGAAGATGGTGCAATTAAAAAGATTAGGAATGCAACTATACCATTGTTATGGTCACCCAGAATTTTTCTTGTGTGTTCAGTTAAAGAATTTAATGCTGGGAGAAATCGGAGCACAGAGGTTCAAACAAGGAATCACATCCAGGAATCTAGGATCAGTATAGTGACTCTCAAGCCCTCTGTACAAAGTCAGTCATAGCAAATACATTTACATTTGAAGCACAGACATTCTTGCTTTGTGAGCAAGTGAAGAACAGCTCTTAGGATTCACAAAGTAATGCAAATTAATTTGGTTTCAGTCAAAGGAAGAATATTGACATGGATATTAAGAGAGTTTCCAGTTGATATTCAAATCATATCACAGGATCTTTTGCATTGACCTGAACGCTCACACAGAGCCACTGTTTAAGTCTTATCTGCATGACACTACTGGCAATGCAAATTTGATTGGCAGGGTACTGTATTGCAGTGTCAGCATTACTCATCTCTTCAAATGTGGGCTCATTTGAATCAATTAAACACAAATAAACAGAACCAACAAAGAACAGCTCCAAAGGCAGAAGGAGAGAAGCGTTTCCTTGATCAGACTTTTCTTACCAAATAATTTGTGTGCATTTAGCTGCCTACATCATCAGAATGCAGTGACAAATACATAGATGATTAAACTGTGAACATATTTCGATGCCAGATATACATTTGCAGAGAAACCACCAAAGTCCGGATAAACAGAGCACAGTTTATAAGAAAAAGCATCCCCCAATTCCTGCAAGTCTTTCCACTCCACCAGGAATGTGACAGAAGAGCCAGAAATCAGGCCAAGGCCAGGATATGCTAGGTCCTGGCCCAAACTTCATTTCCGGGGGGGCGTGTTGGGGACGGAACCTCCATCCACTCAAAATATCTTTTCCAGTTCCAACATTTAGTTGTTTAAGTGAGTTCAGTGTCTTAGCCTCAGCCGCACTTCCTGACAACTCAGTCCAACTGTTGATCCCCTTCTGTATAAAAAATACAAACTCGTATACATTACTGCAGCCCTCAAAGAATTAATGCCAAAAGTTTAAAATACATTAATTTTCACTGGTGTGCAGCTAATGATTGCATTCAAAAAGTCAAAACCATACAAATAAATATTTTCTTTTATTTGGTCAAAACGTCTGGCATTTGGAGAACAGACAGGCTCATAAAATATTTCTTTTCACAAATTGGCCATGAAGAAGAATATTGCTTTGCTAGCCCCAAGTTCTCAGACTTTTCCAGATCATATAAAAACCCCATGTCATTCACCTAGAACATAAACAGATGATAACTATCTTGAAAAAAGGAAGATCTTTCTGAACTTCCAGCCAATCTTCAGAAAAGTGAAGGTTGAGGCCTAATGCAGGAGTTTAAAATTACGAAGGAGATTGGTATAGTTGACTTGGGAAAGATACTCCCCCCTGTGTAGAGGTACTAAATCAACTGGTCATTCATAGTAAATGGTCAGCAGCAAAGAATGATGATTTCAGAAGAATCTCCTTTACCCGGTATGTGGTTAGACTGTGAAACTTGTTACCATGTACAGAAGTTGAGACAAATGGTGCTAGTTCATTTAAGAAGATAGATAGATAAACCTATGAGGGAGAAAAGAATCAAAGGATTGCCAATAATATGAGAAGACTGGTTGGTAGGAAACTACTATTAAACATAAACACTGGCGCAGACTTTTTGGAATGAATGGTCTTTGTTTTGGCTGCAACTCTATGTCGAAACGATGCAATTCTTTAGGAAATAACTTCCTCACATGGTCTCCGTTGTGTACGTACAGGAGGAATTCACCTAGGGAGGAACTGCAAGCTCAAACTTGCATCTTGCACTTTGGTCCAGAATATTAATTACCAACCTGTAAGGTTACTCACTTGCATCAGTAGTAATTTAACTGGAAGCGCCAACTTGTTTTTCTTAGAAATAATCTCCAGTTTTTGTCAGGTGAACTAAAAGTATACTGTCAGAATTTAACTCGTCATTACTGTCACTATTCTGAGAGGATTCCTGATTTCCAATGGATTAGAACAATTAAACTAATTTTGGCTTCTTCCTATTTGTTCCTGGACTTCCATCACTGTGTCCCTTCAGTTGCTCAACATTATATCAGATGAAAGGCCATTATAACAGACTACTGCAAAAATACAGACAAGTACAAAAAATGCCTTTGAGATATTTACAAGCTACAAGTATTAAAACAGATACATTTTCTACCACAGGATCCTCAGGAAACACTGAATAAAAACGTTTGGCTGCACCCACAGTCTTAGCACCTCAAGGCGATCTTACATTGAAGGATATGATATAGCAATTCTACCACATTTCAAAATAGACCTTTATTTCGTTATGTGTAGCTGAATTGTGCAACTGCATGGATTCATCGATTAAATAAAATATTTCTGCTCATTTGTCCTTGGAATTGCTTGTTGAGAATATAATGGATAAAATTCTATAACATGTAAATAAAATGATTTCTCTGCAAGAGCAGTGACGAAAACTACAAACCAAAACTGTCCCAGTTAATAGTTTTAAAGCACGAATGTATTGCCATAAATTCTAATGACCTTCACTATTTTAATTTTATGCGTCTGTGCTCATATTTCGTTCTCCAAAATTGATTAACATTTTATTACTGCAAATAGTTAGGACAGTCCATCATCCAGTTTTGAAAGCCTATGAGATTTGCTAAATGGTGCATCCACAATTGAGCACATGACCAGTGGCAGAGTTGAAAGGTTTGAAGGTGACAGTCTGTTTTTACCTTCTCCATCTATCCATCTTCTCCCATTCTATGTGGCCCTTCACCCCACAATCACTTCTGATTTACAAACTGCAGATAGATGGTTGCACTACTTCTTGCATTCCCTGTCATCCTTCATCCCAGTCCTGACCTTTTGGTTTAGTGTATTCAGATGCCAAAGAGCTGCCAGCTGGTAAGGAATTGGTGCAGCAGGAATGAAGTCAAAGAGCAAGACAATGATGGAGAAGAAACACTGCCGCTCAATTCCAAAGTTTGAACCACTAGCACAGACACTAGCACAATGTAAACTTCAAAGGCTAATTTAATGATGGAATCTTCACATGATGAGCTACCAGGCAAGAGTGGCCTGCAGCCACAGTATAGGAGAACGTAGTAAGGGTGGTAGCTCACTGCAGGGCAAGCATGTCCAAAGTTTCTGCTACAGGGGACTTTAATGAGGATCTTGGTACAGAGGTGTGAAACCCGTTGAGCATGTGTTTGGAAATGCTTGGTGCATTGGTAGGTCTATCTGAAGCCTGCTGTATTTGGTGAAGAGTCTCGCCACAACTTCATACCCACCATTTCCAATGTACCAGACAAGGCAACATTCACAAAAATGCTTGAGGTCTCAGCCAAGATGCAATGTTCTTCTTTATTCATCCATGGTACTGGCTGGGCCAGCATTAATCTCGCTGCCCTTGAGAAGGTGGCAGTGAACTGATTTCAGATGGCTGATGTCTCAGGTTGCATTACAGCACCCAATGTTTTAATGCTGCAATGGAAGCTCAGAACAAGGGAAGGAAATCCCAACCTACTGCCATATCAACTCAGATTGTGGTTACCATTCAAATGCAGAGTCTCACAGCAGAGTCTAGCAAAGTTCACTCAGTGATTACTAGGACTGCTAAAGTGCAGCTTCAAGGGAGTGACAGTGGTTCTGTGAAGTAGAAATCTGCTGTCCTCTCCCAGGATGACAACATTTTGCCTTCTTGCTACTGTCACTCATGGGGGAAGATGATGGTGTAGTGGCTATGTCTCTGACTAGCGATCAGAGGCCCAGGTTAATGCTCAGGGAAAATGGGTTCAAATCCCACCATGGCTGATGGAATTCAAATTCAATAAATAAAATCGAGAATTAAGGGCTTGTCTCAGTAATGGTGACCATGAAACTATCATCAATTGTCATGAAAATCCATCTGGTTCAGTAATGTCCTTTTCAGACTAGGAAATCTGCTTCCTTACCTGGTTAGAGTCACATGTTAGCCAATGTGGTGAAATAATCTGACAAGTTAATAGGTCATGAAAGGGTAATTAGAGATCGGCAATAAACACTGCGGAAGCCAGCGATGCCCACATCCCATAAAGGAAGTAGGTAGCAAGTCTAGATTGCTACACCCCCATGTTTAACTGGTGTAACCTGAAGTCAGGCTTACTTGATGGCATCTTCCAAAGCCGTCTGCAATCTTCTGTGCAAGCCACAGTCATATTGCAGCCCCTAGGGTAGCAATGCACAGGAGTATTAGATCAGACAAAGGCAGGAACAAAGGGAACGGCTGATTGGCTCAGTACTACATGGAATATTGAATGTTTTGTTAGACAAAGTTGGTATGGAATGGATGCTGTGATGGTCTGTAACTGTGGATGGTTGGTTTTGACATTGATGCACATTGGTTCCTGCAAATACACCATTGATGCACAAAGTTGAAAGTGGGATTACAGACAGGTCATCTGGAAGGAGGATGAACCAGCTGTTCTGTTTTGGAGTTTTCACCATATCCCTGGTTGTATTCCTGATGAAGGCTGTTTGGAGAGGATATAGCAGATTACCATGATTCGGGGGAGCATCCATTCTGCTGAGCTGTGGAGGTCTCCTTCAGAGATACACAAGCAGCAAAATCATTCTGCTACTTACTCAACGTTATCCTCGCATGCAGCTCCATTCCCAGACTAATTGTAAACAATTGCTTAAAATCCCAACAATGCCATAAATTCCAGAAGCAAGGAATCTGCTGAAAGTGATCAGTTGATGATCCCTTAAAATGACACAATGCCAATCACAAGTTCAGCTATGTGCATCGCAGAAAACGTGTTAACTTGATTGGCTGTAGTGCAGTGGTAGTGTTCCTACCTCTGGTTCAAGTCCCACTTGCTCCAAAGGTATGCTGATCAGGTTGGTTAGAAAATATCTCTAATCAAAGCGACAGAGTCCAAATTAGCAGCGCAGTATCAAATTTGTGATGGATATCATAATCTGCCTAACCTGACCATGCCTGTAACACTCTACATTAATGGCCTTGCCAAGGTGGCATTCAACACAGATCACACAGAAATTTAGTGGGAATGGCACAAATACCATTTGGTACTAAACAGTTGGCACCAGTAACATTGAAACTACTGGCACTATGGAGACCAATTTAGCAGCAACTCCCTTATTTTACATGGAGGTATAACAGTCCCGTGTATTTAGAACTCAATACCTTCCTGAAGTATGTAATTCACCAATGTATGAGGTGTACCAGGACAGGAAAGCTGTAGGTGGAAGGGAGGAATGGAAGACGTTGATTGGAGGCTTGCAACATTCTTCAATCCTTCAGTGGAGCTGCGTGAAGTCCTCCTTACATTCCATCTCTGTATTTGGGTAATTTAAAAAAATTGTATCTTTCAGTGGTGGCAACAGTGGTTACTTTAGGGGTCACTTGTTAGTCTTCATGTAGATCACAATTTCCTGAATACAACTGGCCCAGAACTAACTACACATTCGTTGTAGACCAATTTGGTGTTATACATCCTCTTGGTAAGTGAAAAAGAACCTTCTGCTTGTCTTAAACACAAGTTATGGGCATCCTTTCCTGCCTTGATTCATGTGATTGGCAGGTCATTTATATTGCCTATTTGGCAACAAGTCACACGTACCATATTGGATATTTAGCTGCCTATTTTGTCTCATAATTGGCATATTGTTCTCAAATCCTACAGCACACTTGAACTACAGTACAATATTCTTGTCTATATAATGCATTGGTTTACTACTGCATTCATAACATCTTATTTTGCTGCTGCATTTATAATGCCCTGCTTACAGAAGTACAAGACTAAGTACAACAGTTATGTTTTACTGAAGTATATTGCTTCTTTATTAATAACCATTCCGTTATACAGAACTATTCAAAGAACACTCCTGTGCACAGAGAAGAGCTGTTTTACTGAAGCAGAACTCCAGTGTGTTTACGCAACATGCTGTTTTAATGAGGTACAATACAATACTTCTTTACGTATTCAATGTGTTAATAGCTACGGCGATTCAAAGGTATTTCAAACTTTTGTACTGTAGTTGATTCTCATACTGCCTTGGCATAGTAGTAAGGTTTTTGAAATGAATGAAGGCAAGCTTGAAACATTGAACAATTTTAACAAGGCAGAAAATAGTTTGATGAACAAGCTGAACAGTTCTGAACATTTACAAGTTACACAGTGCTCTGGGAGCAAAGCCCAAAGCTGGAGTTGATTGACTCATGACGTGATCGACTGGGTTTACAATGTGAAGGGAACAGTTGTCAGAGTGTGAATTGGTGGTGGTGAATTGTAAAATTATAAATTACAAGAATAACTCAAACAACTACCATTCACCTTATCTATACCCATCATGATTTTATAAACCTCATAAAGGTTTATAAGATCATGAGGGATATAGATTAGGTGAATGGCAGGAGTCTATTCTGTAGGATTGGGGATTTCAAGACTGGGAGGCATATTTTTAAGGTGAGAGGAGAAAGATTAAAAAAAAAAGACACGAGGGGCATCATTTTTACACAGAGTGGCTCCTGTGTGGAATGAACTCCCTGAGGAAGCCGTAGATGTGGGTACAGTTACAACATTTAAAAGACATTTAGATGAGTAGATAAATAAAAGTTTGGAGGGATATGGTCCAAATACAGGCAGGTGGGACTAACTTAGCAGCCTGGACGGTTGGACAGAAGGGTCAGCTTCCGTGTTGTATGATTCTATGACTCTATAATTCAGGGCAGAGCAAAATACATGAAAATTTGCAAAGAAATCAATCTTATGGTGAATACAGACAGTAGATGTTGTTCCGAGAACCCTCCAAGGAATATGTCTCATGTCTCTATGGTGACGACAGCACAAACACATGGTGCTAGGGTAGGGATAGTGACATTGGAACTTCCACCATGTTGGGAATCGACACTTCACATAATTTTTGTAGGAGTGGCTAACTGATGAAAGAAGATGGGATCACTGCACAGTTGAGAATGGCACATGTGCCCCTAACACTGAAAGGCCAATCAGAAACCCTGCATCACTTAAACAGCTGCACCTTGCCGACGCAAGCAATAGGGAGAGAATACTCCCTCTCAGTAATTTTAAATTTGTGAAAATTAAATAATAGCCACAGCTGCAGAAGCATCACTGTAGAGGGAACCATGACACACACAGACAGCAGTGGTCATTTGGCTTTCATGAAAGTACCTGTACTGGCAGTTCAGCAGTTACCACAAGACGGCAGCATCGTCATGATTAAGAAAGTGAGAATGGCCTGTTGCAATTCCCACTCTTGGTGAGGAATAAGTCCCTCTTGCTTTTCAGATAGTGTTAGTAACAACACAGCAGATGGTGCTCTTGTGCTGTGTAAAACAATGGGCATAGTTAAACTTTCTGTCTGATGGCAACTTAGAGGAATATACAACTCTTGTCTTTTGTATTATGAAGCTAAAAGAGCAGTTAAAGTTGGACCACCTCTACCTCTCTGGAAACTGGACCATAGCACAACAGAGGTGGTGTTGACTAGAAATGGGATGATTTAAGGCTTTAATTTAATGCTTTACAGGTACGTACACTTTGAATACAAGTGTAAAAATCTGTGCAATACGCATCTTCCTATCACTTTTATGTTTATATAGTCTTTTATTTTTATTTGCTTTTATAGATAAAGTGAGAATTTCTCTGTACAAAAGTGTGAAACTCGCATCCTCACATCTAGGCTAATGTCACAATTTCCATAATTGCAGGCCCCTGCTCAACAGAAAAATGAATCAAGCAGCATCTACTCAACATCCCCCAGGAAATTCCTTTGTTGAGCCCACTATGGTAGTGACTGGCTCTTGGTCAGCATTTTGATCACATGTTTGTCTCCCAATGAAGGAATGCTATAAGCAGATAAATAAATGACACAGCCATGCAGGGCGTGTGTACTGATTAGAAGTGATCTCCAAAAGCACTCATGCTGACCTTTATGTATCATAAATTGAGATTGCTATTTTTGATTTTGATAGATAAATTTCCAATAATTATTGACTTTGGTGCTTAAAATTGTGGTTTCATTTGCTTTGAAGTAAAATGCCTGCACTGATTAATAACTTCCATAGGGTTTTGCAGGGAAAAGATGGAATGGCACAGGAAAGGTCAAAATGAAACTAAAGCTATCTGCTTCACTGCCAATGATATACTTGACATATACTTTATTCAGCTCTTAAAGCAATGTATTATATGTCTTTGACCTGCATATTTGAATTTATTTTCTGGATTAATAGGTATTCAAATGATATTATCAAGAATCACCTATACTTATCATTGAATACAGTTTTATAATACAGGGAAGCAATTGCTCTGCTCTACATTTTTGCAAACTTCAATCCCCAACAGGTTTGTTTGACACATCATTCAGTGCAGGAGCCCGTACACTTGTGTCCACCCAAGACATCTGCACCAGATTAAAACAAAACACAAAGCATCAAAATAGTCCTGCAATTCTAAACGCAGACTAGCACCAGCACATCAAGGAACATGCAGTAACTTATCACAGGTTGAAGTGAGGTTAATAGATTGTTCATGTTTTATCCGAATGTCTAAAGAATCCCAATTTTAGGAGTTGACAGGATGGTGGGACCTCAAAATTTTGAGGTTAGTTCCTCCTGCTCCTCGTTTTAACAAATGGCTGGCAGAAGACAAATAACGTGGAGGGAACTGACAAGAAGCGTGACAAACAACGAGAAAGAGAGGACAAATCTAGCCAGACAGTGATTTAAATTAGAGGAGGAGAGCATCAGGTATTCGTTCACCTCGTCTCAGTCCTATCTGGGTCTGTCTTCAGATGGAATTTAACGGACGTATACAGATTCTTTATGGCAGGTTTTCAGATGGTGTACATCATGACAGGCACAAATGTATCTTTGAGCTCTCAGCAGCAACAGGTCAAAGATTATGTAACTGTACTTCAGAGCACGTGCAATTTCACAGCAGTCTGCAGAAGTGCCCTTGAAGACAGTGTGACCAAGGTCAGACAATGTTTCCCTCACAAACAATGTGAATGTAGCTATTAAAATTCAGACTCCGGTTTACAGGTCCGTCTAAAACAGATTGCAGATGTTACAGGTTCATTTGGATAAGTTCATGAATAGGAAAGGTTTGTAGGAATATGTGTCAAACGCAGGCAGATGGCACTAGTTTAGTTTAGGAACATGTTCAGCATGGACTGGTTGGACCGAAGGGTCTGTTTCCGTACTATATGACTCTCTGTCTCATAATGGTAGTACAAGAAAAACAAAATGCTCTGAGAATTATTTGAAATAGCATCAGGAGGGAGACTGAACTGTAGGAAAATAAAAAAAGCTAATCTGAATTAATACCTTAAATATTAAAGAAGTCAGAAGGAATATTTTGGAGAGAGGTGTTTCTGGCTAGACATGTTACTTAAATGCACACATTTTTCTTGAGACCAAGGAAGGTGGATTTAACCAGAAGAAAATCAAGCAGGAAAGGGTAAGAGTTCTACAGATGATGGTTCGTTAGCCAACTCACCCAGAAAGTTAAGAACATTGTCTTACCTTTCTTTGGAACAGTCAGTTTAACGATACCTGATGTGATACAAGAGATTGTACAAAGTTCTGGAAAAATTGTTACCTTATTGACCACTGTTAGTTTCAACTTGTCAAATAGCTAAACAGTCAAAATTAATCTCACCAGTTTACATCAATCTCAGAAATTGAGCTTCACTGTAAATTGATCAGCTAACATAACCTCTTTCATTCATTAGCAAATGCTGCCTCCAATTTTTTGGCAGACTGAATAGACTAGATTTTACGTTCAAAAGCAAATGACCAGTCCCAGTCATCCATTATTATTGCACTTTCATGGAGATAATGTTGTGCAAGGTGAATTACTTCCATCCAGCCAATTACGATGCAAAGTAATCTCCAGAGCAGCCCCAGGACCTGTGTGAACAGGACAAACAACTGTGTTGTCTTCTTAACCAATCAGATTGAATGCACATACTGTGTTCAGTCTGTCACTACCTTGCTAATGTTGGTGAATGTCTGCAGTTTTAACGAAACTACACTGTCAATTTCAAGAAGTGCAGATGCTGGAGTCAGAGACAACAGTGTGGAGCTGGAGGAACACAGCAGTCCAGGCAGCATCAGAGGAGCAGGAAAGTTGACGTTTCGGGTCAGGATTCTTCCTCAGAAATGGGGAGGGGGAAGGGAGCTGGGAAATAAAGAGAGAGAGGAGGGATAGGGCTGGGGAAGGTAGATGGGATGGTGATAGGTGAATGCAGGTAGGGAGTGGTAGGTTGTGTCAGGTCAAGGTGGCGGGGATGAGAGGGACGGTTGGACTTGGGACGATGCTGGGAGTGGGGAGATTTTAAAGCTGGTGAATTCCACGATTAGGCCATTGGGCTGTAGGCTCCTGAGGTGGAATATGAGGTGCTGCTCCTCCAGTTTGTGGGCGGTGTCATTGTGGCACTGGAGGAGGCACAGGATGGACATGTCACCCAGGGAGTGGGAGGGGGGAGTTAAAATGGTTGGTGACCAGAAGGTGTTGTCGTTTGTCGCGTACGGAGCATAGATACTCTATGAAATGGTCTCTGAGTCAACGCTTGGTCTTACCGATGTGGAGGAGGCCACATCAGGAGCAATGGATACAGTAGACCAGGTTGGCAGATGTACAGGTGAAGTCCTGTCAGATGTGGAAAGTTTGTTTTGTGCCTTGAATGCAGGTGAGGGGGGAGGTGAGGGGGGAGGTGTAGCACTTCCTGCTGTCGCAGGGAAAGATGCTGGTGGTGGTGGGGTTAGTGGGGAGTGTGGAGCGGAAAAGGAAGTCGTGGAATGAGTGATCCCTACGAAAGGCAGATAAGGGTGGGGAGGGAAATATCTCTTTGGTCGTGGAGTTGGATTGTAAGTGATGGAAGTGATAGAGTATCATACACTGGATGCGGAGGCTGGTGGGGTGGTATGTGATGACCAGGAGGATTATGTCTTTATTTTTGTTCGGGAGCGGGAGTTTGAAGGCAGAAGTATGGGAAATGCAAGAAATGTGGTTGAGGGCATTTTTGATCACTGGCCGGGGGGGATGTTGTAGTCCTTGAAATACGAGGACATCTGGGATGTCTGGGAGTGGAACGCTCCATCTTGGAGCAGATATGGTGGAGGTGGAGGAATTGGGAGTAAGGGATCACACTCTTGCAGGAGGGTGGGTGAGAGGAGGTGTACTCCAGGTAGCTATGGGAGTCAGTGGGCTTGAAATAGGCGTCAGTGTTGAGGCAGTTACCAGAGATGGAGACAGAGAGGTCCAGGAAGGGGAGCGAGGTATCGGAGATGATTCATGTGAATTTGAGGTTGGGGTGAAAAGGTGTTGGTCAAGTTGATGAACGGTTCAAGCTCCTCATGGGAGCACGAGATGGTGCCAATACAGTCATCAATGTAGCAGAGGAAGAGGTGGGGGATAGTGCCAGTGTAGCAGCAGAAGAGGGACTGTTCCACGTATCCAATGAAGAGGCAGGCATAGCTTGTGCTCATGTGGGTGCCCATAGCCACCCCCTTAGTCTGTAGGAATCCTGAGGGGTACTGACAGGGTCGACGTGGAAAGGATATTTCTTCTTATTGGAAAATCCAGTTCGAGGAGTCCCTGTTTAAAACTCTGGAGTTGCCCATTTTAAACAGAGATGAGGTTTTTCTTTTCTCTCTCAGAAGGTCATAAGTATGTGAAACTCTCTTATGGAACAGGAGGTGGAAACAGAGTCCTTGAATATTTTAAAGGCAGAGGTGGGGAGATTCTTGTTAAGCAAGGTTGTGAAAGTTTGTTAGGTATACGTAGGAATGTAGATTTGAGGTTCCAATCAGATCAGCCATGATCTTATTGATTGGCAGAAGAGGTTCCAGGGGCTGAATGGCCTATTACTGCTCCTGATTCATATGCTTATATGTAATAATCTTTGAATTAGGAATATCAGTAGCAACATTTCTCCTATCTCTTCCATAATTTAGTTTTAAATGTGAAGATATGATCCACCTGGACAAGTAGCATTGTATTAGCATTAGTCATTGGGGACTCCATAGTTAGGGGGACAGATAGGAGATTCTGTGGGAACGAAAGACATTCGCGGTGGGTGTGTGGTCTCCCAGGTGCCAGGGTCCGTGATGTCTCGGATCGTGTTTTTGGGATCCTTAAGGGGGAGGGGGAGCAACCCCAAGTCGTGGTCCGCATAGGCACCAACGACATAGGTAGGAAAAGGGATGGGGATGTAAGGCAGAAATTCAAGGAGCTCGGGTGGAAGCTTAGAGCTAGAACAAACAGAGTTGTTATCTCTGGTGTGTTACCCGTGCCACGTGCTAGCGAGGCGAAGAAGAGGGAGAGAGAGCAGTTGAACACATGGCTACAGGGATGGTGAAGGAGGGAGGGATTCAGATACCTGGATAATTGGGGCTCATCCTGGGGTAGGTGGGACCTCTACAAAAGGGATGGTCTACACCTGAACCAGTGGGGTACCAATATCCTGGGGGGGATATTTGCTAATGCTCTTCGGGAGGGTTTAAACTAATTCAGCAGGGGGATGGGAACCTGACTTGTAGCTCCAGTGTACAGGAGGTTGAGAGTAGTGAGGTCATGAATAAGGTTTCAAGGTCGCAGGAGTGTACCGGCAGGCAGTAAGGTGGTTTGAAGTGTGTCTACTTCAACGCCAGGAGCATCCGGAATAAGGTGGGTGAACTTGCAGCGTGTGTTGGTTCCTGGGACTTCGATGTTGTGGCCATTTCGGAGACATGGATAGAGCGGAGACATAGAGCAGGGACAGGGATGTTTGTTGCAGGTTCCGGGGTTTAGATGTTTCAGTAAGATCAGGGAAGGTGGTAAAAGAGGGGGAGGTGTGGCATTGTTAGTCAAGGACAGTGTTACGGTGGCAGAAAGGACGTTTGATGAGGACTCGTCTACTGAGGTAGTATGGGTTGAGGTTAGAACCAGGAAAGGAGAGGTCACCCTGTTGGGAGTTTTCTATAGGCCTCCAAAAAGTTCCAGAGATGTAGAGGAAAGGATTGCAAAGATGATTCTGGATAGGAGTGCAAGTAACAGGGTAGTTGTTATGGGGGACTTTAACTTTTCAAATATTGACGGGAAACGCTATAGTTCGAGTACTTTAGATGGGTCAGTTTTTGTCCAATTTGTGCAGGAGGGTTTCCTGACACAGTATGTAGATAGGCCAACAAGAGGCGAGGCCACATTGGATTTGGTACTGGGTAATGAACCAGGCCAGGTGTTAGATTTGGAGGTAGGTGAGCACTTTGGTGATAGTGACCACAATTCGGTTACATTTACTTTAGCGGTGGAAAGGGATAGGTATATACTGCAGGGCAAGAGTTATAGCTGGGGGAAAGGCAATTATGAGGCGATTAGGCAAGATTTAGGATGCATAGGATGGAGAAGGAAACTGCAGGGGCTGGGCACAATTGAAATGTGGAGCTTGTTCAAGGAACAGCTACTGCGTGTCCTTGATAAGTATGTACCTGTCAGGCAGGGAGGAAGTGGTCAAGCGAGGGAACCATGGTTTACTAAAGAAGTTGAATCTCTTGTCAAGAGGAAGAAGGAGGCTTATGTAAAGATGAGGCATGAAGGCTCAGTAAGGGCGCTTGAAAGTTACAAGTTAGCCAGGAAGGACCTAAAGAGAGAGCTAAGAAGAGCCAGGAGGGGACATGAGAAGTCTTTAGCAGGTAGGATCAAGGAAAACCCTAAAGCTTTCTATAGGTATGTCAGGAATAAAAGAATGATTGGAGTAAGATTAGGGCCAGTCAAGGACAGTAGTGGGAAGTTGTGCGTGGAGTCCGAAGAGATAGGAGAGGCGCTAAATGAATATTTTTCGTCAGTATTCACACAGGAAAAAGACAATGTTGACGAGGAGAATACTGAGATACAGGCGATTAGACTAGACGGGATTGAGGTTCGTAAGGAGGAAGTGTTGGCAATTCTGGAAAGTGTGAAAATAGATAAGTCCCCTGGGCCAGATGGGATTTATCCTAGGATTCTCTGGGAAGCTAGGGAGGAGATTGCAGAGCCTTTGGCTTTGATCTTTATGTCATCATTGTCTACAGGAATAGTGCCAGAAGACTGGAGGATAGCAAATGTTGTCCCCTTGTTCAAGAAAGGGAGTAGAGACAACCCTGGTAATTATAGACCAGTGAGCCTTACTTCGGTTGTGGGTAAAGTGTTGGAGAGGATTATAAGAGATAAGATTTATAATCATCTAGAAAGGAATAATTTGCTTAGGGATAGTCAACACGGTTTTGTGAAAGGTAGGTCGTGCCTCACAAACCTTGGAGTATTGTGTACAGTTCTGGTCGCCGCATTATAGGAAGGATGTGGAAGCATTGGAAAGGGTGCAGAGGAGATTTACCAGGATGTTGCCTGGTATGGAGGGAAGGTCTTATGAGGAAAGGCTGAGGGACTTGAGGCTGTTTTTGTTAGAGAGAAGAAGTTAAGAGGTGACTTAATAGAGACATACAAGATGATCAGAGGATTAGATAGGGTGGACAGCGAGATCCTTTTTCCTCGGATGGTGATGGCTAGCACGAGGGGACATAGCTTTAAATTGAGGGGTGATAGATATAGGGCAGATGTCAGAGGTAGGTTCTTTACTCAGAGAGTAGTAAGGGCGTGGAATGCCCTGCCTGCAACAGTAGTAGACTCGCCAACTTTAAGGGCATTTAAATGGTCATTGGATAAACATATGGATGATAATGGAATAGTTTAGGTTAGATGGGCTTCAGATTGGTTTCACAGATCGGCGCAACATCGAGGGCTGAAGGGCCTGTACTGCGCTGTAATGTTCTATGTATATGTTCTATTCTATGATTTAATTTTCTTTCATTTAAATGTATTTATTTTACTGCTCATCTACTGTTGAATGGTATGTCAACCTGTTCTATCTCCCTGGTAAATAATGGTTTTGCTTTGGTGCATTATATTTCTGCCATCTCTCTATAGTTACCAACATTATTATTCTGTCCGTCCCTTAGCAGCAATGTCTAAGTGCCAGAAGGAATCGATTGGGCCTTTCAGTGTCAGGAACCCACTGTTCACTGCATCCTTGCTTTTAACTGGTAGGCGTCAATGATGCATCCAGAAAGCCTGGTTTCTAACACTGATTAAAAAACTAGTCCTGTATGTTAGTCATAGTCATACAGCACAGAAACAGACCCTTCGATCCACCCGGTCCATGCCCCCCAGGTTCCCAATCTAAACCAGTCCCATTTGCCTGTGTTTGGCCCATATCCCTCTAAACTTTTCCTATTCATACACCTATCCAAGTGTCTTTTTAATGTTGTAATTGTACCTGCATCTACTGCTTCTTCTGACAGTTCATTCTGTACACACACCACCCTCTGTGTGAAAAAAGTCACCTTTTAGAAGTTTAAACGCAAAAATAAACTAATAACAGAGGCAGAATGGAGGAAAAATCAAAAACATTTTAGTGTTCAGTTGCATTTATTATAAAATTATAATGCTGCTTGCCTATTTTTATTACAGCAATATCGGTAATGGATTAGCTTTGTGTAACAGCTGGAAACTTTACAAATAACTAGACAGCTTGAAATTCTTTTCTGGAGCTGTGAATTAAATGCATATATATTAACTGGCAGTGGTGGTAGTGCCAATCCATCTTTACGAAGTATTTGCAATTCAACTTCTGGCAGTACCCAATAAAGCACATAACTCCTGAATCTCTGGTGAAAACAGCTGGCAAGCCAGCATCAGTCTGCAATAACTTCATGTCAAAACTCAATGAGCAAGTCAACAAACACTTGCAAATAGTACAGAATTCAGTCAGAAACATCAACCCAACAATTCCTTTCAATATATCATGCAGAAACACAAACTGGAATCTCGATTTAACTGCATTCTAACAATAATTTAGTTCACAGATTCTTGTGCAAGTCTGTTCAGTAATGAATCATGGGTGTGAAGTTTGGAGCATTGGGAAAAGTATAAAATGAACAGCTTCAAAATGTAGTTTCAATGGAAGATCTTAAGGTTAAGCTGGGTGGGGAAAAGAGCTAACAAAGAAGTATAGAAAGAGGTTGCAACAACCAGGCAAAGGGGATCTAAATTTCTGTGAGATGTTCACTGTACAGAAGGGTGGGAGTATTTAATATACCACTGGAAGGAGAGGAACAAGATTCATGGAATCATAGAATCCCTACAGAGTGGAAACAGGCCATTCAACTCAACGAGTCTTCATAGACCCTCCGAACAGCGTACCACCCAGACCCATTCCCCAACTCTATCTTTGTGACCCTGCTTTACCCCATGGCCAATCCACCTAATCTGCACATCTTTGGACAGTGGAGGGAAACCAGAGCACCTGAAGGAAACCCATGCAGACACGAGGAGAATGTGCAAACTCCACACAGATAGTCACCCAAGGTTGGAATTGAACCTGGATCCCTGGTGCTGTGAGGCAGTAGTGCTAACCACTGAGCCACCGTGCTGACAACCTTCAAGTCTGGCTGAACTAGAACTGCAACAAAGAAGTTATCCACTGCTACTGATGATCAGAACGTCTGGAAGATCACTGTTGCCTAATCTAGGTGATGATGAAGAATAAACATTCCAGAAAGAATGCTCCATTACTTTGTGCTGTATTCAAATGTTTAAAATTTGATTGCAATCTGGATTCATTCAAACAACTTGTATTATGATACTTAGAAATTACTTTACAATACAGGGAGTCCTTACTTACAGATGTGGCTGTGTTCCTAAACTCACAACTGAGAGTGAAACAATCTTAAGTGAAATATAGATTCCCATTGACATTAAAGTTAAAACTGGATTTAGGTTCCTTTGATCCTTTTTAACCACAGATCAATGTACAAATTGAAACACTATACAGTACATGAGCAGTATGGTGCATTCCTAGCTGAAATAGTGAGCAAAACAAAATAAATCGCTATGCACGTAAGTACTGTACAGTTGGGTACTTTAGGACCTGTCACAGCAGAAAAATATCATCAAACATATAAATTGAAATGCTGCAGATTCCTAGACACCTACATCTATAAAACAATCTTTTAAATTAAATAAGTCACATTATTAAAATGAATATTTAAAAAATCATCTGCGTCATTTTATGTTGACCAGCCTCCATCTAGTGGCAGAAGTTGGACAGTGCATGATAGAGTCCAGGGCTTCAGTGTAAGTTCAAACAGGAGACAGTAACCAGGAGAACAGCATCATCTGTAAGCAGCAGTGATGGCAAATGACACTAGAAATTGTAAAGATAACAGCAGAGGGTGAAAAGGGTGGGTAGGAGATGAAGGACAGAAGGAGAGGAGAGGAGCAGGAAGAACTATCTAGAAATGAGAGCAGACACAAGGCCAGGAGCCAGGCTAGGAGCAATGGCTACAGTCCCTGATGGTCACAACAAGATGTTGGGGATTTTAAAAGTTAAAAATAGATGTTGGGAATGGAGACTGGAGGGTTGTGGGGTAAAGTTCAGCTCTGACACCTGGAGTGGGAGCACGGAGGAAAAGATCATATATGTAAGCAGGCCTCAGAACACGACATCTATGGTCAACTGACTTTCAAGTGAAACTTACAACCTTAAATGAATATTTTGACATGAATTTATTAACGATTTTAAAATGAAACAATGTTATATGCAAGGACTTGTTGACCTAATGAGGAAAGACAATGTGAATAACATTTTGTTGGATTTTAACCAGAACAATACATGCAGAGGATTATTCTCTAAGATTCAGCGAATACAGTCTTTTATTTGCAAACCAGTTACCACACTAAAACAGCATATTTAAGTGACAAGTCCCAGCCTGAGACATCGCTTGTCCCTGGCATCCGTATAAACATTTGATTTATTTTAATGTTTATCATTAAGGAAGGAATGAATTATTCTGAGTATGATGCTATATGTCCTCTAAATTCTGTGGTTTCCTGCTATTTTGGAAAGTCCCTCACTGACTTTTAGCTTCATTGACACTATTATAATCTGCAAAAGAAATGCATATATGTTACTGCTCTGAAAGGTGGTGCCACAAGGGTTTTCAAAATGCTGCTTTCAGAGTTTTTTTTAGAACAAATAGCATAGCAACCAGATGAAAGAACAAATGCATTTATTTAGCACCTTACAAGCTCAGAATGTCCAAATCCATTTCATTGATAGTTTGGGGCACCATCAACACTCACGCAGAGGCAAACAATACAGTCAATTGAGACAAAATAAGGATGTTCAAACTAATGAATGAGCGATCAGAAATCTTTTGATGATGTGCTTAGAACTTGAACACACAACCTTCGAGCAGAAATGATAGTGATGTCGACTAAGTGAAGTTAAACCTCCGCTAGCTGAAGTTTGGACTCAGGTGGCTAAAATAAATAATAATTTTATGTATATAAAAGAAATCTCATTTTTGTTCACAAATCTGGATGTATTTAGATGAATGGAAGGAATCTGACCTTATTCGTGAGTCACTAAAAGCTACCACGTAGATGCAGCAAACTGTTGGGAAAGCAAATGGTATATTGGCCTTCACTGTGAGGCAATTTGAGTATTGGAGTAAACAGATATTGTTGTAATTGTGTAGATCCTTGTAAGACTGCACCTGGAGTACTTTGTCCAGTTTTGGTTCCTTTAAATATTGTGCTTCCATGAGAAAATGTCCTGGTTGCATCAGGCAACTCTTCCTAAAATCACACCAGAGGTCAGGAATTCACTGAGGAAATATGGCCATAACCACATTGCTCCAAAGTATAGGTGTGTTTATGGCTTGAACAACCACATTGTCAGGCAACGTTCATGAAAAATGCTTTGTTCTTGGAGTACTTGGTATAACCCACACTTCTTTTATTCCATTCCTAAAATTACTTCGAAGAATTGGAATGAATTGTGTATTTTTTTCCCTTCTGATTCCCTGAAGCTGCACGGTTCCTGGAAGTATCCTGTTGAAGACACACTTTGGGACTGTAATGACTACTTTAGCTGAACTTATGAATTTGTTTCCATGTAAAGTAACTGTAATCAACCAAATTATGATTTGTTGTATGGTTGCAGTGTGCTTTCTGTTCCATTTTCAAGATATGTCTTGATTAGTTAATTTTTTCAATATGTTCCCATTCCATGAGGCATTCACTTTCAAGAAAGTCAGTTGTTGATTTACGTTGTGACTTTCATCTGTCAAAACACTTTATGGGCCAGTTAAATAATAACGATGTGTATTTTATATGAGTTACAATACAAAAGAATGGGAAAAACGCAATGCACTCCCAGGATTATGCAGTCAGGTAGCCAGACATGCATTACCCATGTGAGAATTGTGCAAAAACCTGAAATTATAAAAAAATGGAATGCTTTACTGGAATGAGCTCACTCTCCATGATTGTAGTAATTTTTCATTATTCTTGTGGTGGTGCAAAGTTATTGCTTTTTAAAAAAGGTTAATGTTTTCAAGCTGTCTGCAGCATTTATAGGGTAACTGTTACCAGGAAAGCTGTGAAAGTGTATTGGAAAATGCTGGAAGTGTATGTCTGAATTGTAACTTCCACAGCCTCTCGTTTTTGATGTGTAATGCTCCCAGGCCTTGCCTACAGAACTTACTGTCAGGTCACCTTATTACTTTGCCTGCCTTTCTTGTCTAGTCTATCTCTTCAAAGGTATCTTGTATTGACTGGCTCTTTCACTGTGAGTCAATGGAAGTAGGAGTGTCTCCAGCATAAAGGGAACAGGGCCAAGTTTTACAGGGAGGAAGCTTACAGGACAACCATGTTTCACCAATCTGTCAATGTTATCCACAACAAATGTATTGTCTTTTGAAAACTGCATTCATTTCACAATTTAGTCATTAATTCCATTAATAGAATACTTGGTGGGCAGTTTCATCAAAGTTATTTTTTTGTTTATTTGAGTGATACCTCACTGGGTCTGAGAAATTAAATGCTATCTGGAACTTCCTCTTTTGACATAATATTCACAATAGACACCCATGCCATGAGAAATGGATCATAAAACATTAGCGATACAGAACAGTTAGGCCCTAAAAGATGCTAATCAGGAGTCAGACTGGGGAATGAAGAACTTCTTCCAGAAATCCTCCCTCTCACATTGCTTGGATTGAACAAAGGATGTGGCTCAAACAAAGCCATATTTAAACTGACAGTCGACTGGGACCTGGACTTAAAGTGCATATGATTCTCATCACATAAAAAATCACCTGTGATTTTCCAATGTGTAACTTACCTTTGACTTTACAAAATAATTTATTATTAGTTCCTAGAATAAACACTTGGAAAATATATCATATTCATGGAAAGTATGGAGACATTTCGTATTATCACTGCATTTTCAAATGTTGCACATAGGTGAACAGTGTTCTGCTTAGCCTATATTTCTGTAGTTGGGCTCTTACTTTCTCAGAGTACACAATGTGGAATATTGCCCAGGTGTCAACATATATCACAACAATCCAGGCCACCTGAAGGAAATGATTAACTCAGTTGTAATTCATGAGCTTGAATCAAACGTATTCATGTTTCAGCCTAGCCTCAGGAGAAGGCAACAGCGAAGACACGATTTTTAATAGCTGGAGCAAGTGGGCTGGCTGATCTGGAAAAGGGCTCAGAAATAGCCACAGGAGCTGCCTTATGCTTAGGTGGGCTGTTTGTAAGGCCAATCTTGGTGTTGAAGGACTCAAAACTAAACATAAAAAAGGTTTTCTCGTCCTCAAACAGTCACACTCCCCGTGTCCCATTCATGCATTGTCATGCGAGCCACACAGCCTCCCATAACCTTTCATGTTATGCCATGGCACATTCGTGCTCATTTACCTATTGTAGAAACAATGAACTCCACTTTGACAATAGAATGTTTTTAAAAAAGGGTTTTTTTTTTATAAACAGCCATTCATTATTTTACAATAAGTTTTTAAAAATGCTCTCTCACAACCTGACAATGAAAATGTCAATCATTAAGACTCTTTAAAGTATCAATAGCATAAACCGCAAGCACTTGAACTCAACGTTTTCTAAACAGACATTATGAAATTGTCAGTTGAGGTCAGAACCAGAGCTGTCAACCATGCAGGAGCTTCAGTTTTTCAACACAGTAACATATGCCAGGCCTCTCAGTCTCATCTCCTTTAGGTACCAATCACAACTCTTTAAAAAGCTGGCTCCACTCCATGAAAACTTCAGAGGAACAGGGCATGCTCACCTCCACAGTGGGGGGTCAGGAATGCCAGGTGTGGGCTTGCAAACATAAGCCAGCTTGCACTCCTAAAATTTAACAGTATGAAATATCAGAGAGCCCATGAATGGGTTTGGGAACTAGAATTGAGACCTGTCCACCATTTTTAAAGGATTTATGAAATCTTTAAACTTAGCAAAAATCCAGGGCTAAATATTTTGTTTGAATGTGTTTGTGACATCTGAAAGAAGTTTGCATGTTATATTTTACACAAAATTAAAGGCCATGTCAAACTGTGTTAACAAAAGTATGACATATTTGATGAACAATTGAACTGCTGCATGATTTAAAGAGGTGCCAGGACAGTCCAGCAATATGGTCTTCCAACTATGTATGAATTGGGTGCTTCATTTGTCTATTTGACAACAGTGTTTAATTGACTGAAAAACACTTTGGAATATCCCAAGAATGCAAGAGGTGCTTTTGAGTCATTATTTTGCCGCTGTCTATATATGTTTTACAGCAATGACAAGTGTAAGCAGTAAGTGAAGTGTGGAATACATTACTCAGCACTCCACACAACGAAGTTAGAAATATAATCTAATGTGAACAAGATGTGGACTGCTTTCCTAATAGCTTTAAAAAAATGCCTGAATGAAGGCACAAGCTGCATCCAGCTGAGTTCACTGGTAATGGTCAACGTCAAGATGGACTTTTATCACAGGCCAAGCAACAAAATTGTTAAGCGGAAGCCACAAATTGAAAGACAAAATGTATCACTTGGAGAAGCTGCAAACTAAGCTCTAACATGGCAATGCATTGTTAGCCAGAGGTTGCACAGAGATAGAGAGAGAGAGAGAGAGAAAGGTACAAGCTACTGACATTGCTGCTTGGGGAGACGTTAGCCAGAGGCTGCAGAAAGATAAAGAGAGTGAGAGGGGCACCAGCTGCTGAAAATGCTAACAGGAGATACCAAATGCAGAGGTGCTGACATGAAGAAAGAAGCAGCTTGTGAACTAAAAATGACTTGTGCCCAGGTGCTAGTTCGAGCCAATTTAAACTGGTTTGAATTTACTAAGTTCTGCAAAAAGTAAGAAAGATGAGGTAATGCAAAAACTTTATTTGGACGGGAAATAATGAGGTAATGCTACCTAAGTTTCTGGGCGAGGGCCAATAAGGTAAAGGCATGCAATAAGTGAATTAGCCTGAGCCAACAGGAAGACGACAGCATGACTTGGGAAAGATAAGAGAAAGAATAAAAAGACGACCTTCGGGGGCATGCAGGCAGTGACAACTCCAGCGACCAACCATTGCAGAAGCAGACCCTAGCTCAAGGATGTGGTGACGACACTGAGTGTAGCGCTCGGCCAGCATCAGCCCTCATTAGCAGCAGCAGCAGCTATCCTGATCGGGTATTAGCTTTTATATTCTGTGACTGCTTAGGGATTGTCAATGGGTGTATAAGTAGGTTCTAGTTCAGTTTGTGGGAAAATATGTAAGCTCTAGTTTTGTGATTAAAAACATTTAAGCACCACGTGTATTGTTTAAAACACTAATAAAGTAATGCGTGAGTTTATGAGAATTGACTCTTGTCCTCCCTGTGTAAGCCAATAACCGGAGCTGGTGTTGTCTGGGCTCTCAACAACAACATAGACACACAAGATATGAACCAGACGGCAGTACAAACAAGTGAAAGAAAAACAACTGGCCAACAGTCATTATTGACGAGAATGGAAGACAGAATACATATTTATGTAAAGAGATGAATGCTAGTAATATTATGCTATTAAGTGATAAAAAATGTGCCTATAAACACATAGAAGTATACTTTGCACTATGAATAAACTTCTTAGATCACTACAATAATTAAAGATAAAATACTTTAAGAAATAGTTAAATTTTTTTGATTCCTGTTAAGTACTAAAATGCCGAAGTTTAGTCTTATCCTGAAAATACCAGTCAATGCTGCTCATGTGGTAAAACAGCAATCTAGTATGAATCAGGTACTACTATCATTTTAGTATGAATCAGGCATACAATTATGAAAGGCTAACATCTCCTTGAAACTAACTCTGTCACGACATTTAATGGTTATGCACTTGCAAAAGTAGGGTGGACAGCACTGTTCCAGAATCCTGAGCTACCATGCATGTCAAGTCAGGGATGCCCCAGTTTATAATGTCACGAACATTAAACCACGTGAAATAGATTAGAGGACCCAACATGATACAAGATGTAATTGCAGTGTATTCTTGAAATGAATGTGCAGCTAAATTAGAATTCAGACTGCAGATTTGAAACTTGGGTCTGCCTGATTTAGAAAGGCCGAAAAAAGTTTTGAAATATTTGTCAGCCTTTCTGAAGGACAAGGGGAGAGTTTCAATGCCAAATAAATGCTGGGATGGAGATGGGAGTGGTGGTAATTTGAGTCGGGACAGAAGAGAAGTATATAAAAATAAATCAAATTTAAGAGATTTGTCAACAAAGTTAGAATTCTTGGAATAAAAGAGACAGTACCAATGTGGATATAAGATTGGCTGAATGACAGGAAACACATTTACGGCTGATGGATATTATCTGGGCCAGGGGAAGGTTTGTAGAAGAGTTGCCCAGGGGTCAGTAAAGGGACATTTGCTGTTCCTGGTAAATATTAATACATTAATGATCTAAATCATAACATGCAGTGAAAAAAGTGAGGTGCTCAGTGTAGGAATCGAAAAGGACATAGGCAATTTAATGGAGTTGATAGATAAATGGTAGACAAAGTTTAATGCTGAGAAGTGTGAGATGATTCATTTTGGTAGAAAGAATATGGGCAGACATTTCAACGATTCATAAAGGACTGCAAGAGAAAAGGGACTTGGGTATGTATGTGCATAGATCCATTGGCAGGCAGGTGGAGCATATAACATTCTAGGCTTCATTAGCAGGGACAAAACATGCAAAAGCAGGGAGATTATGTTGATCTGGCATCAAACACTTGTTAGATCACAGCTGGAGCATTGCGTACAGTTCTCAGCGACACATAATAGAAAGGGTATAAACTCATTGTACGGAAAGCAGAAGACAATTACAAGAATGGCTTTAGGGCCATGACTTCAGTTGAGAGGATAGATCTCCAAAGTTGGGTCTGTTCTCCTTGGAGAGGAGGCAGCCAGGTGGCGATCTGGCAGATGTTTGCAAAATTATGCGGAATCTGGATAGGGAGAAACTATCCATTTGTGAAAGGATAAACGAGAGGACACAGATTAAAGTGATTTGCACAAAAAGCAAATAAGATGGGAGAAAAAAATCTTTGCACAGCAAGTGGTTTGAGTTGGATTGCATTGCCTGGATGTTTGATGGAGGCGGATTCAACTGAAGCATTTAAGAGGGCATTAAAGGATTATTTGAATGGAAACAATGTGCAGGGTTATGCAGAAAAGGCAGGAGAATACATCATTTTCACTGAGTACAGTTAGTACAGACACAATGGGCCAAATGACCATCTTCTGAAATAAAACAGTTGGGCTGTTTAGCGAAATCTTTTAAGGAAGCCTTAATCTACTCTCCACTTTAACTCAATATTTTCTAAAACACAAAGAAAAAGCATGTTCTCAGAAAACCCATGTGGTAAAAGGAGGTGAGAAGAGCCTTTATGGTACCAGTTGTTAGTTAGGTGGAGTGATTCCCCTAGCCCGACAAGCTGATCTCCACCCAAATGCTGCTTCATGACATGGGAGTAAGAAGCCACCCACCCAATAGGACCGTAGTCTGCCATGCCTAGTGAGAGACAAATCAGTCAGACTGATGGTATTTAAATTATACACTTTAAGAATCCGAACAACAGTGTCATATACCAGATAAATACGCAAGCCACAAAATATAGCATATCAACTTCTTCCATTAAATGATTGCCCATGTTTATCCCTCATATATGGGATGGCTCTCATTACATCCTGTCTAAATTACACCCAGTCATATAATCGAGATTCAATGCACAATTAAAAGTTTTCCCATGTTTCTGTATCTGCAAGAAATACAAGTAGCATTCCATTCGGCCTACTCAGTCTGTTAATCATGGCTGAACTTTTACATCAACTTTATTTTCTTGTCTGATCTCCATATGCTTTAATTCCGTTAGTGCCAAAAAATGTATGAATTATGTGAACGCAGCGTTTTAATTGAAGAAATTTCTTCTCACTTCAATATAAACTGACTAGTCCCTAAACCTGAGAAGAGATAGTTTTAGAACTTTCCAAATAAGGTAAACATCATCTCAGGGGGTTTGACAAGGTAGATGCTAAGAATTCTGAAAGTTTCAATCAGATAATTTCTCATTTTTCAGAAATCCAGAAAATACAGACTCATTCTACTCAATCTTTCATTGGAGATTTCAGGTTGGATAAAAAGCAGCCATCAGTAGTCTCTAGGACTTTTGAAAATATATGAATATAGTGATGATGCGAGGGTATCATGGTCTTCAGTAGGGAACTTTGCTTCATTCAACAGTGCTGCATGTATTACCTGTATAGAGGGAGTCCGCAATTAAAGTTGTGGTTGCACTTCTGACAGTCACAACTTTGCATAAATCATAGGTCCATATATTCAATCGTTTCTTACCCAGAAACAAAGTACATTTTGAAATACAGGACCATATAGATGCAATGCAGCACATTGAGCTGAAATAACTTGCAAAATAAATCACTGAATACAAAGAGATATTGTGCAGTTAGGCGCTCCTGGATCTCTCAGTAGTAAAAACAAAGCTGAAATGCTGTATGTTCTTAAATGCCTACATTCATAAATAAAATAACCTAAAATTCAAAGAAGGAAGCCTAAAGTAAAAACTATAAGTAAATGTAAAATTTACACTCTATCTGATTGACCAGGTTCTATCTAGTGCCAGTGTTGGTTGTTGCAAGCAGCAGCTGAAGTCTCATGACTACCTGCACCAACCAACTTCTGCTGCTAGGTGAAACCTGGAACTTCAGTACGAGTTCAGAATGACAGCCAATAGCCCAAGTCTGAACAGGAGAAGCAAATACCCTGTGGAGGTAATGGACACTCATACGTCTTCAGTCACTATTAGGAACAAACTGGTCTTGTAGGTTTTTCATTCCCAGACGTGGCAATGGGCACGAAGGACCTTAACATAAGGAACAGAGGGTGGGAATGACAGCCAGGGAGATGAAAGACCGAAGGTGAGAGCAGAAGCATCACAAGGCCAGATGCCACAGCGGGAACACAACCGGGAACCATGCCAGGAGCCAGGATAGAACAACAGGTGCAGCTAAAAAACCCAGCAAGATTAAGAATGGAGTGTAGGGAAGAAAAACCTGAGGGGAGTGTATGGGAAAGATGGACTTGAGGACAGAAGGAAAAAGGCATGTGCACTGCAGGCCACAAAACAAACCATTTGTGGCAAACAATATTAAATTGGAATTTGCAATGCTAAACATTGATACTAATTTATTAATTACATTAAAATGACTGTGTTGACGGAGTCAATGTTAATTGTACGTACACACTTGTATACTATATACAATTTATTCTGCACGACTTGACAATACAGAGTAAAATGAGACAGAGGTCACTGATCTGAAATCCTAGCTGTTTGTTTCCCAACAGATGTAGCCAAATCTGCTGAATTATTTTATCATTTTCTGTTTTGTTTTCAGATTTCCAGCAACTGCAATATTTTGGTTTGACCTTGAAATATTGTATTGCAGGAGGTTGAGCCTACTATCCTCAGTGGCAAGTAGATTGGTCAGGTTCTGTTGCATGGATAACGATCTACTGATCGTCTTCACCTTCAGTCACTGTTACAAAGAAAAAGTACCTTACAAACAAATTTCCTTAATCCATAAATAAAAATGTGGTTGCAAACATTAGTTTCTAAAATGTAACATCTGCACAGGAAATCAGAAATATGGAACATGGCTAACAAGGGCACTACGTTGACTGACAATAAATAGTCATAGATAGATGACACACAAAAAATGTGATGCAACTCTGCTATCAGTCAATGGGGGATGTTGGAAGTGTAGTCAGTGTTGCACGTAGTGCAGCACAACAGTCTACAGTAAGATTTCATGAACAATAAAAATATAAATTAACACATAATCTGTTGATCTATATGTAATAATCTTAATCAGTTAACTGAGTCTTAATTGATTCACTCCATGCAATATCAAGAAATAGCTGAAGACACTGGTCATTGCAAAGGTTATTGCCTCTGACAACATTCCAACAATAGTATCAAAAAGTTGTGCTCTAGAAGCAGCCAAACCAATGGCCAAGCTTATACAGTTCAGCCACATGCTGGCAACTACCTGACAACATGGAAATTTGCCCAGATTTGTCCTTTGCACAATTTGTCTGAGCAGGACAAAACCAACCTGGCCAATTACTACCCTATTGGTCTATCTTCATCATCAAAGTGATGGAAAGGCAAGTTGACAATACTATCAAGCAGCACTTGCAACAAAATTAATATCTGCTCACTAACACTCAGTTGGATTCCACCAATGCCACTTAGTCCTGACTTTGTTACAGCCTTGATTAAAACATGAGATGCAAAATGCGATTTACTCCCATTGACATCAAGGCAGCATCTGATCATGTGTAGTATCAAACAGCCCTTATAAAATGGAAGTCAAATGGAATCAAGGAGAAAACTCTATATTGGCTGGAGTTAAACCTGATACAAAGGAAGATGCTTATGGTTGTTGGCAGTTAATCAACTCAGCTCCAAGCCAACTCTGTAGCATTTCCTTAATGTTGTGTTGTAGGCAAAACCATCTTTAGTTCCTTTATCAATGATCTTTCCTCGATCAGAAAGTCAGAATTGGGGATGTTTGTTGATGATTGCACAGTATTTAGTCCCATTTCCAACAGATACTGAAGCAGCCTGTGTCTATATGCAACAAGACCGGAACAACATCCAGGGCTTGGGATAAGTGGCAATTTAATATTCATGCCACACAACTGCCTGACAATGACTATCTTCAACAAAAGAGAATCTAATCACCCCTTGAATTTCAAAGGCAAAACCATCACTGACTCCCACACTATCCACATCCTGGAGGCTATCATAGACCAGAAACTGAACTGGACTAGCTGTATGAATTATGTGGCAACAAGAACAGGTGAACGACTAGCAATTCTGTGGAGATGAACTAATTTTCTGTCTCCGCAAAGTCTCTAAAAGGCATAAGTCAGGAGTGTGAGGAAAATCCTTTACATCCAGAGGCTGTTGGAAATCTGGAACTCGTTGCCTGTGAGAGTGGTAGAAGCCGAAACCCTTAAAACATTTTAAAAAGCATTTAGATGTGCACTTGCAATGCCAAAGCATACAGGGACCATTGGCCAAGTGCTAGAAAATGCCATTTGAATAGTTAGGATGTCTGCTTTTGACCGGTACAGACACATTGGCCTGAAGGGTCTTTTTCTGTGCTGTGGATCTTTATGAATCTAATCTTCATCTTTTTCATAAATGGTAAACCGGAATAAGAAAATTGAAGAGAAATAACACAACAATTTATTTTGCCATAGTGTTCAGTTTAGACTTTGTTTAACCTTGTGTGCTCTGCACAAACGTTCATCATGACATGAGACAACCAAAGTTATGTTAAACGTGAACTATATTTACTCAGCATTGTGGGTGTCTATGCAAGGGTCTCAATAATTGTAGTCTGAGCAGTATAATTAAATCTGAGCCAAAAGTCTTCTACACATGGTGACCAAAATGATGATAATATTGGTGGGCACAGCAATTGGACTGAAATGGTCCAGTGCACACCCAAACAAAACCACGGAGTTCTGTTGTCTCGGGTTCATTGCTTCAAGTGCAAGAAGTATCACTCTGCCCTCTCTGCAAATTTTTTGTAAAAAGAAATTCAATGAAAACATAAAGAACAAACTAATTGTTTTCTGAATGGGAAAGTTCAGGGACATGTAGATTAGGTGGGCGATAGGGGGATGGGCTGGTGTGGACTTCTTGAGCCGAAGGGCCGGTTTCCACACTGTAGGGATTCTATGATGATATTTCATTGGCTGTAATGTCCTCTGGGACAGCCTGAGGTCTTGAAAGATGGTACACTAATGTAATTTGTTTCTGACTGCTGTTCATGTATCGTGACAGCCCTGAGTACAAGCCCAGCAGCTTTTACAGGACACTTTTGTTTTGAAGTTTTTGGTCAGCCATTCCAACTTAATTTTCTGGTTGTTTCACAGCAGATGCCCATGATTTAATGAGAGTTTACAAAGTCAGAAATTGTTGGCAAAACTCAGCAGGTCTAGCAGTATCGGTGAAGAGAAAGCAGAGTTAACATTTCAGGTCCACTGACCCATCTTCAGAACTGATTGTAGCTAGTGAAAGGTAGGTATATACATTCCTAACAACACTCAGTTCTGAAGAAGGGTCACTGGACCCGAAACATTAACTTTGTTTTCTCTCTCCACAGATGCTGCCAGACCTGAGTTTTTTCAGTAATTTCTGATTTGGTTTCCGATTTCCAGCATCTGCAGTTCTTTGTTTTCAATTTAGTGAGAGGTTTTTGGCATTCTTTTACAGCACAGTGACTCTTTAAGTTACAAGCACTTTTCATGTTTCATTCTGTTCCAAGATTCTCTCCCCTATTTACTATTGAAAGCAAAAGCTTCATTGCTAGAATTGATTAAAACAGTTATTGCCTTCCATTACTTTGGAACAGTGACTATTTAAAAAGGTTCATCACCAGCTGTTGAAGGGCAATTTGGAATGGGCAAAAATGATACGCTTGCCAGTGACGCTTATCTCTCTTAAAAGATCAAACATTCTGCCTAAGTTGTAATGCTGAGCCCAATCTTGCCTTTCCCACACATATTATACTACCAGCACCAGATGTAGGATAACAACTTAGTGTAATAAGCAGACCATTTCTCCCTTTCTCCATCGAGGACAGAGTTGTCCAATAGAAATTCCTGATGATCCACAGGTCTGGCTATAATAGCACTGATTTAGCCACATGCTATAAGGTTAGTAGAAAACACGTTATATACATTCACATGATGTAAGTAAATTATTTCACATGTACAGATCCAAATCAATTCATTGGGAGTTATTTCAAGGAGTAACATGCCCTACAGATGCATTACACTTGGATTTCCAGAAGGCATTTGATAAGGTGCCATACCAAAAGTTATCCGGGAAAATAAAAGCTCATAGCTGGGGGCAATAACATAATGCATGGATAGTAGATTTTGGCTCGCTGGCAAAAAAAAAACGAGAGTTTATATCAATAGGTCTAACTAGTATAATCTTACAGGGGTCTGTGCTAGGACAGCACATTTTTACAATTTATTATCAGTGACTTAGAAAAGGAGAGCAAAGGCATGGTAGCTAAATTTCACATGACATGAAGATAGGGAGGAAATTATGTTTTGAAGAAGGCATAAGGAGGTTGAAATATGGGCACAGATTGAGGGAGTAGGAAACAATCTGACAACTGGAGTTTAACATGGGAAAACATGAAATTGTTCACCTTGGTAGGAGAATAAAAAAGATTTTACTTGAATGGAGAGTAATTGAGGTGCACAGTCACATAATATGCAGGTACAATACATAATCAAGAATGTTGATGGGATGCTATCCTTTATGATGAAAGGAACTGAGCTTACAAAGATATTATACTTCAGTTGTACAGAACATTAGAGCGAGATCCATCTTGAATAAAGTGCGCAAATTTGATCTCTTTATTTAAGAAAGGATATAAATGCATTGGTGGCAGTCCAGAGGAGGTGTACTCGATTGATAACTGGAATAAACAGGTTTTTGGATGAGGACAGGTTGGACTGATTAGACTTTTTCCCTTTCGGAGTTCAGAACAGTGAGGGGGTGACTTGATTGAAATGTGGAAGTTCTCGAATGGCTTTGACAAGGTTGATGTGGAAACGATGTTTCCTCTTGTGGGTGAGTACAGAAAACTGTAGGGGACACTGTCTTCAAATTAGGGGTTACCCTTTCAGACTGAGATTTTTTTCCACTCAAAAGTTGGCCAAGTTTGCAACACTTTGCTTCAGAAGATGGTCGAGGTGGGGTGATTGGATATTTTTAAAACCAAGGTCGAAAAATTCAGTCAGACAAAGGATTGAAGAGTTATTGGAGATAGTTGGGAATGTGGAATTCAAAACACAAAACAGATCAGCTCTTTTTGAATGTCACAGCAGGCTCAAAGAGCCGAATGGTCCTATTTCTTATGTCCGTAATAAAAAGGTTAAAACTATACTTCACTGCGCAAATATTAGCTTTGAAATCACTGAATTAATAGACACCATTTTAAAAAATACTTTAGTGAAGGTACATTCATTGAATCAATTGACATCACCCAGCCTTTTATTCTCCCCAAAACATTAGAAATATGTTTGGTCAACTTTTCTGATTTTATATCTTACCATTGAGATACCTTGTTTCATGAACAGACTGGTGCAACTAAAAAAGTTTTACAATATGAGAACATGAATTGTTTGTTGAACACAATGGTCTTGGACTGTTTAGGCCACTTCCAATATGTCCAAGCATAAGATCTTATTTCTTTCATCAAAAATTTTGCCTGGAAAGTGTTTTTAATATAGAATTAAAGGCTACTTTTATCTTCACAGCTACATGTAACAGTGATTATTGAAGAGCAGAACTGCAAGTTGACCCTGAACAGATGGTTTACATCAGTAAACAAAGCCAGGATGAAAGAAAAAGATGAAGCTGTCCCATCCATACTAAACAGCTTATTTTTGCACTCTGGTTGCTCTGGATACCATCATCCTCATCTACATTCTACATTCTCTTGGAGCAATCCCTCTTCCGTACCTATACTGGCCCTATCCCCCACCTCTTCCTCCGTTACATTGATGACTGTATCGACGCCGCCTCGTGCTCCCACGAGGAGCTCGAACAGTTCATCCACTTCACCAACACCTTCCACCTCAACCTTAAGTTCACCTGGACCATCTCTAATACCTCTCTCTCCTTCCTGGACCTCTCTGTCTTTATCTCCGGCAAACACCTAGAAACCGATATCCATTTCAAGCCCACTGACTCCCAGAGCTATCTAGGATACACCTCCTCCCACCACCTTCCTGCAAAAATGCCATCCCCTATTCCCAATTCCTTCGCCTCCGCCGCATCTGCTCCCAGGATGAGGCATTCCGCTCCCGTACATCTCAGATGTCCTCGTTTTTCAAGGACCGCAACATCCCCCCCTCAGTGGTCGAGAACGCCCTCGACCGTGTCTCCCGCATTTCCCGCAAACTCATCCCTCACACCCCCTCCTCGCAATAACAACCAAAACAGAATCCCCCTTGTCCTCACGTACCAACACACCAACCTCCGGATCCAACGCATCATCCTCCGACACTTCCGCCATCTGCAATCCGACTTCACCACCAAAGACATTTTTCCCTCCCCACCCTTATCTGCCTTCCGGAGGGACCACTGTCTCCATGACTCCCTTGTCCACTGCACACTCCCCTCCAGCCCCACCTCACGCGGCACTTTTCCCTGCAACCGCAGGAAGTGCTACACCTGCCCCTGCACCTCCCCCCTCACCCCCATCCCAGGCCCC
>NC_063336.1:51220131-51250603 GCF_021869965.1 Rhincodon typus
CCCCACCCCCATCTCCTACCTACTAACCTCATCCCACCCCCTTGACCTGTCGATCCTCCCTGGACTAACCTATCTCCTCCCTACCTCCCCACCTACACTCCCCTTTACTGGCTCCATCCCCGCCTCTTTGACCAGTCTGTCTCCTCTCCACCTATCTTCTCCTCTATCCATCTTCTATCTGCCTCCCCCTCTCTCCCTATTTATTTCAGAACCCCCTTCCCTTCCCCCATTTCTGAAGAAGGGTCTAGGCCCAAAACGTCAGCGTTCCTGCTCCTCTGATGCTGCTTGGCCTGCTGTGTTCATCCAGCTCTACACCTTGTTATCTTAAATGAGCTCTTAGCGCAGATTGAAATTGGCAAGTGCGATGCTGTGTGTATTACAGAGACATGGCTACAAGGGGATCAGGGCTGTGAATCAAATATCCAAGGATACATGTCCTATTGAAAGAACAGGCAGATGGGCAGAGGGGGGGCATGGTTGCTTTGCTAGTAAGAAATGAAATTAAATTGGTAGCAAGAAGGGATGTAGACTCAAAGGCATAGAATCAGTGTGGGTAAAGATGAGGAACCACAAAGGACAAAAGTCCTTGATGAGAGTTGTGTACAGGTTTCTCAGCAGTGGTTAGGATGTGGAGAAGAAAATAAACCAGGAGGTAGAAAAGGCATGTAAGAAAGGTACTATTACAATGAACATGAGGGGCTTCAATTTGCTGGTGGACTGGGAAAATCAGGTTGGCAGCGGATCTTAAGAAAGAAATTCATAGAATGTCTATGAGATTTTTTTTATTAGAGCAGCTTGTGGCATAGCCCACTGGGAACAGTGTAATGAGGCAAACTTGACTGAGGAACTGAAGGTGAAAGAATCCCTAATGGGGACAGTGATCGTAATATGATAGAATTCACCCTGCAGTTTGAGCAGTGAAGCTAGAATAAGATGTACTGGTATTACAACTGAGTAAAGGTAATTACATAGACATGAAGGAGGAGCTGGCCTGAGTTGATTAGAAAGGGAACCTAGCAAGGAAGACGGTGGAGCAGCAATGGAAGGAATTTCTGGGGGTATTTTGAGAGGCACAGCAGAAAATCATCTCAAGGAAGAAGAAACATACTAAGGGGAGAACAAGGCAAACATGGCTGATGATAGAGGTCAGAGCCAACATAAAGGCAAAAGGAAAAAACATACAATGCGGTGAAGATTAGGGAGAAGCTAGAGGATTGGGAAGCATTTAAAAACCAGCAGAGGATAACCACAAATGCAATAAGGGGGGAAGAAGATGAAACAGGAGAGTAAGATAGTTAATAATATAAAAGAAGATTGCAAGATTAGATATATAAAAGGTAAGAGAGAGCTAAGAGTGGTCATTGGACCGCTGGAAAATGAGGCTGGAGAAGTAATAATGGGGAACGAAGAAATGGCAGAGGAACTGAATAAGTGCTTTGCATCAGTTTTCACAGTGGAAGGCACCTGTAGCAAACAGGAACTATAAGCATTTCAGGAGCCAGAAGTGTAGCGGCTATCACTAAGGAGAAGATGCTGGGGAAGCTGAACGGTCTGAAAGTGGATAAATCACCTGGGCCAGACTGACTACACCCTAGTGTTCTAAAGGAGATGGCTGAGGAGATTGCATAAGTATTAGTGATGATCTTCCAGGAATGACAGGACTTAGGGAGGGTTCCAGAGGACTGGAAAATGGCTAACGCAACATCCTACTTTAAGGAAGGAAGGTGCACACTATAGGTCTGTTCGCCTGACCTCAGTCATTGGGAAGATTTTAGAATCGATTATGAAGGTTGAGATTTTGGAGTACATGGAAAATGTATGGTAAAATAGGGCGGCAACATGGGGAGGTCGTACCTGTTAAGTCTGTTTGAATTCATTGAGGAATTAACAACGAAGTTGGACAAAGGACAACCAGTGAATGGGATCTATTTGGATTTCCAAAAGGCCTTTGACAAGATGCTGCACGGGAGGCTGCTTAATAAGATACCAGCCAATAGTATTAGGGGCAAAGTCCTGGCACAGACTGAGGATTGGCTGACTGGCAGAAGGCAGAGAGTACGGATAAAAGGGTCTTTTTCAGGATGGCAGCCAGCAGCTAGTGGAGTTGTGCTGGGGTCAGTATTGGTCCAAACTGGTTAGCAAGTTGATGAGTGCAAGATAAAAAGTTTTGGCAACATGTCTCTCTTTTTGATAATAGTCAAGTTCTGGAGGCTGGGACATTTTTTTTTCCCTGGAGCGTCAGAGGCTGAGGGTGACCTTATAGAGGATAATAAAACCATGAGAGGCATGGATAGGGTAAATATCAAGGTCTTTTTCCCAGAATAGGGAAGTCCAAAACTAGAGGGCATAGGGTTAAGGTGACAGGGGAAAGATTTAAAAAGAGACCTGAGGGCAACTTTTTCACAAAGAGTGTGATGTGTGCAAGGAATGAGCTGCCAGAAGAAGTGGAAGAGGTGAGTACAATTACAACATTTAAAAGTCATTTGGACAGGTACATGGATAGGAAATGTTTATAGGGATATGGGCCAAATGAGACTAGCTCAGTTTGGGAAACCTGGTCGGCATGGACGAGTCGGGCCGAAGGGTCTGTTTCTGTGCGTTATGACTTTATGACTCTAAACACTTCAAATTAAATGATTAGGATTGCAAGAACATTTGGGAAATTAGCAGTAAGTCCATTGTAAACAGAACAGATTATTAAGTAAATAATATCATAGATGATTACCGCAGTACACAGGATAAGTGGGTTCATGGCAATTGATACATTTTGGGTAGAAAGTTGAGGATACGTTAAAGGTTCAGGAATGTTGGTTCCAGTGACCTTTTCCTGAAAAGAAATCTCATACTCTTTCCATCAGCCCTTTCAAACACATAATATACTAATCTTTTACTGCTTGTGGTTCTCAATTTACAAAGCTCTATGTTCAAATGCTGAAAATATGGCCATTAAGCCAGAAAATACAGCAGTGTAATCAAATAATACAAGATAAAGCCATTAGAATGGCATGGTCTGCTGCCCAGCTTGAAGTGCTGCCAATTAGACAGAATGGTTTTAGGCTTAATTGCCTAGTCTGTGTTAATCTCTTCTGGAGTGATATTAGATGTGCTACATTAACACAGGGTGAAGAGAAAAATCAATGAACTCCTGATCACATTCCAGAGATTCTGCTATAAACTTTTGTCTGTCAACACTCTCTGACTATAAAGAACAAAAGACTTGCATTTATTTAACACCTTTCCTGACTAATTGGCATTCCGTAACGTGATGTGCACAGCAATACCTCACAAATACCAATGTGATAACAACCAGATATTATTGTTGTGATGTAAACTGAAGGAGAAATATTGGGCAGGACACTAGGACTAACTGCCCAGCTCTTCTTTCAAATAGCGTGATGAGAGCTTGCTTCCTCCTGAGGGGGTAGATCAGGTTTATGCCATTCCTGTGCTATGGATCAAGAGAAGATAGGGAAGTGAGAAACTGGAGGGAAAAGATCAAAAGAAACAGATAAAATGGTGAGATTGAAAAGTACAGATGTAAAAATGACATGGAAAACAACAGCATGATATATACACAAAGAAATACTGGCTTTTTTTTGACAAAGAAGCAACAACAATGATGACTAATCTTAATCTGGATTTTAAATTGAAGAAAAAAAATCAGATTGGCAACAGTAGCCTTGATGAGTTCACAGAATGCTTGAGATTTAGTTTCTTAGAGCAGCATGTTCTTGAAACCAGACAGCATACTAGGCGTGATACTGTATAACGTGACAGGTTTACTTAATGACCTCAGAATAAGGTAGCACTGACCACAATATAGTTGAGTTTTATATTGATTTAAATGGAGAAGACTGGGTTCAGTACTAATACTTTATATAAAGGTCAATGACTTGAGCATGAAAGTTGAACTAGCTGAAATGAGCTGAGACACGAGGTGATAAATCAACAGAGAAGCAGATGCGGATATTTAAAAAGTGATATTTCAAGATATTCAGAATTTTGAACATTCCTACTCAAAACAAAAATTCTAAAGGGAGGACACACGATCCATGGTTAACTGCAATTAAGGAAAGCATTAAACTTAAGGAAAAATAAAGGATTGTCTTTCTTTATATTCTGACCAGAAAATGACTAAAAGATTAAATAGCAGTAAGAAATTATCAAAGGAAGACAGCAAGAAATGTAAAAGTGGCAACAAGAGTTTCAATAAGTATTTAAAATAGTGTGAAAGAAATAGGTAGAGGAAGTAGATGCACTGGTGTTAATTTTGAAAAATCCGTTCGATTCAGGAAATGTTCCATCAGATTAGAAGGTAGCAAATCTAACTATTTGAGAAGGGAGGGAGTTACAAAACCAGAAAATATAGGCAGTTAGCTTGACTTTGGTCATGCAGAAGATGTTAGATCATTAAGATTATGGTGGGTACTTAGAATAGCTTATGGTGATTGGGAAGAGTCAGCATGGTTGTGTCAAAGGGAATGGCCCAGTGGTATTATCGCTGGACTGTTAATCCAGATCCCCAGGTAATATTCTGGGAACCCGGGTTCGAATGAGTGAGTGAGTGAGTGGGCAAAGGTCTGGCAGATGGAATACAATGTAAATAAATGTGAAGTCATACATTTTGGTAGGAGTAATAGTAAAAAGGATTATTACTTGAATGGTAAAAAGTTGCAGCATGCTGCTATGCAGAGGGACCTGGGTGTCCTTGTGCATGAATCACAGAAGGTAGGTCTGCAGGTACAACAAGTAATTAGGAAGGCAAATGGAATTTTGTCCTTCATTGCTAAAGGGATTGAAATAAAAAGCAGAGAGGTTATGTTGCAGCTGTACAAGGTGCTGGTGAGGCCACACCTAGAGTACTGTGTGCAGCTTTGGTCTCCTTACTTGAGAAAGGATGTACTGGCACTGGAGGGGGTGCAAAGGAGGTTCACTAGGTTGATTCCGGAGTTGAGGGGGTTGGCTTATGAGGAGACACTGAGTAGATTGGGATTATATTCATTGGAATTCAGAAGATTGAGAGGGGATCTTATAGAAACATATAAAATTATGAAGGGAATAGATAAGATAGAAGTAGAGAGGATGTTTCCACTGGCAGGTGAAGCTAGGACAAGAGGGCATAGCCTCAAGATTAGAGGGAGCAGATTTAGGACTGAACTGAGAAGGAATTTCTTCACCCAGAGGGTTATTAATCTGTGGAATTCCTTGCCCAGTCAAGTAGTTGACGCTACTTCAGTAAACGCTTTTTAAAAAAAAGTAGATTTTTTTTGAACAATAAAGGAATTAAGGGATACGGTGAGAACGCGGGTAAGTGGATCTGAGTCCACGAAAGTATCAGCCATGATCCTATTGAATGGCGGAGCAGGCTCGAAGGGCCAGATGGCCTACTCCTGCTCCTAGTTCTTGTGTTTTTGTGTTCTTGTGAATCCCGCCATGGCAGATGGTGGAATTTGAATTCAATAAATATCGAGAATTAAGAATGTAATGATGACCATGAATCCATTGACGATTGTTGGAAAAACCCATCTGGTTCACTAATGTCCTTTAGGGAAGGAAACTGCCAATCTTACCTGGCCTGGCCTACATGTGACTCCAGACCCACAGCAATGTGGTTGACTCATAACTACCATCTGGGCAATTAGGGATGGGCAATAAATGCTGCCTCGCCAGAGATGCCCTCATTCCATGAATGAATAAAAAAAAGAAAAAAAATCATGTTGGAGCACATAGTATAAAGGGACAAAGAGTACAAAGGAAAACAATTGGCTGGCAAGAAACAGATTATGCATTAATTTTTTTTCTCATTGATAGGATATGACGAGTGGAGTGCAAGGCTATGAGCTTTTTACAACTTCATCAATGAGTTAGATGAGGGGAACAAAGGGAATGATGAGGGAGTGAAGATATGATAGCAAAACATGCAATGACACAAAGACATGTTGTGTAGAAGGCATAACAATGTTGCAGATGGATAGCCAGAGACTGAGTGGATGGACAAACATCTGGCAGATGGAGTCTAATGAGGGGAAATGTGAAGATGTCCACATTAACAGAATCAAGAATTAGAAAAAGACTAGTCATTAAACAAAGTATGCCTGCAAAAGTCTGAAATGCAGATCAATGTTGCTCAATGGAGCTTGAGTCACAAAAGTTTATTATGCTTCAGTTATGCACACATCTCGAATAGTGTGTGGAGGTTTAGTTTCCTTTTTTAAGGAAGATGTTAATATGTTGGAGGCAATTTAGAGGTTTACTAGATTGATGCCTGGAATGAGTGGGCTGTCTTAGGAAGAAAAATTGGACAGGCTTGGCTTGTTTCCACTGAAGTTTGGAACTATGAGGGGTGATTTGGTTTAGTATATAAGATCCTGAACAGTCTTCACAAGATAGATATGTTAAGAATTATTCCTCTTATGGATGACTCCAGAACTAGAGGCCACTGTTTAAAAAATTAGGTATTGCCCTTTTAGGACACAGATGAGGATTTTTTTTTTCCCCGTCCCTCAGAAGGTTGAGAGATTTTGGAACTTGTACTATAGAAGGCAGTGGAGACAGGGTCAATGAATATTTTAAATACAGAGGTGGATTGTCTAACAACAACTGAAGGTTAAGAGGGGTGGATAAGAATGTGCAATTCAAAACACAAACAGATCAGTCACGATATTATTGAAATGGTGGAGCAGACTCGAGGGATCAAGTGGCCTACTTATGCGTGTAATTTGTATGGTCATATGGACTTCAATGATTCAAGAATACTGCTCAAAACCTTCTGAAAGGCAGGTGGAGATTGATGCTGGCCTACTCAGAAAATTAATAAAAAATATAAAAAGTATTACAGGATCTTAGGGCACAGGCTTGAGAAAAGTGGCACATGGGAAGGAGAATTACACGTTTTAAAATGAAAACAAAAATACACACAATCTGTTGTCTTAGATACTCCATCAAAAGAGAAACACATAATGAAGAAGCATGTGTCACCACCCAACCCCCAAAAAAATAGTCTGTATCCATTTTTATAAAAGGGCGGAGTAAAATAATGGATTACAGTACGGTTGACAGTAAGCATGACAAAAAAATCAGACACGTTAATTAACTAGATTGCAAAAAACCCTGCAAACTAGACTCAATAATGAATACTTAAGGCATTATGCCTCAGTGTCTGCATGGTATTATAAAAGGATGACTATAAGATGTGGTTATAGCAACAATCCAGATTGAAACATTAAATATATTTAATGCAGTATCCTTTTACCTTGACCATAGTCTAAGATAGCTTCAGAATATATTCCTATTAACGAAGAGTAAATATTTGTACAAGCTTTCTTAAATATGAACTAACTGGATAGTCACCTGTAATTTGTAAATAATAAAATGAAAGAAAGGTAATTGCAATAATTTCAAACAACTTACTAATACAACAATTCCTATTGTAGATAGCAGATTTTGAATGTGAACATGCCCAGTCTAATCATGCTCAACACTCCACCTAAAAGTGAAGACATTTAATCATTTAATTAACAAATGCAAAGTCTGTGTCATACCAAAAACTAAACTACAAATCACAATATTAAACCAATGTTGAAAGCTGAAAATCCAACGAGTACCGATGATTTCAACACAAATGCCATAGCACCTTTCCTGTAACTAATATGCCATTAAACACATTGCAAACTTTCCAACTGATTTATGACAGTGCCAAAATCACACATATTGAGTATGTTTGAAAAATGATTAGGATGCTCATCAAGGGTGAAAGGCTAAGTATTCTTTCAGTAAAAATGTGTTGGAACCCAGTTATTCAATGATGATCCTCAGTATGCATAGTGAGTAAGAGTCACAGAGTCATTACAAACGGAAACAGACCCTTTGGTCCAACTCGCCCACGCTGACCAGACATCCTAATCTGACATTACTTAACAACAATTTTCCTATAGAAGGGCAACCAGAACTGTACGCAGTATTCTAAAGATAACGAACCTGTCGGTGATAGGATTTAGAACTCAGTAGACTCACTGCTGGAGACCAGCATTTCAACACTTCCATTAAACATTGCTTTGTCCTGAATTCGCTGAGGAGGCCTGAAAACTGCTCAACTCTAAATTCTGAGGTTGAATCTACCATGGAGCATTGGTGGGACGGCACCTAGAATTTTTCCACAATGTATTCTTCCAAATTTTGTTTCTAGGTCTTGTTCTAGTATAACCATGTCCAGGGCTTCATCTTCAGATATTTCAGAAGCTGTGGTGTGTGTATCTGGAGGTGCTGTGGAAATTTACCCCTTTAGTTTTATTTTCCTTCACATTGACTGAATTTAATATTTTGCCATTTCAGATTTGCTACAATGAGAACACCTGTATCATATCTCCAAGTTTTAGAACAAGTATTGAAACAAAATTAACAACATTATGTCAGATTCAAACTGGTCAAGAAGTTTCACAAGTTAAAGGTAAGCATTGGTAAAGAACTTAAAGTAATAGTTACTTTGAACAACTGTTTCAAAAATGAAGAAATTAAATTAAAAATGTTGAATAAATAGGACAATATTGAAATTATTGGCAGGTCTTCCATGAATGGCAATAAACATATGGAAAAGTTATCTGGCCCAGCACATAGTATAAATGAGTTAAAGAGATGTTAGGATATACCTCTATTGTGACTAAACCAAGTGACCTTACTGAATAATGGTCCTGTTGCACTCATATTGGTTATGTTGTGCAATACTGGTCATAATGCAATGGCTTTTATTGCTCTTAAAATGTTTCTTTTGTATAAGATCCAAAACAAAATTGGACAGTTTCGTATGCTACTTTTGCTCATAGGTGCAGTGGAATGTACTTGAATTAGAAAGTCAAATCACACAGCAGCCTCTGAACAGCATGTCAGACTAGTGGAACAGGATGAGTACCAGAAGCTCCTTAACCAACCACATTGAAGAATTGTTTGTGAACATCACAGTCAGAACCAAGAAGTGCCAGTTAGAATATTCAAAGTCAAATTTTCCTGACAATGACGTGCTTTGTGACTTTAAACACATTTGGATAATTTTCTGAAAAGCAAAATAATTTGTAAAACTATGAGGAGACGATGGGCAATGAGACAAGATGAGCCGCCTCTTGCAGAGGATCCAAGACAGATCTAATGAATTAAATGGCCTTCTTCAAATTGGTAAGCATTCCATGATTCTAAATCAGGTCGAGGAAACAAAATTAAGAGAGGGTGAAAAAGATGGAATTAAGAGAACGATTAGGAAACAGAAAAGTTTAAAAACTTCAAAAGCATTTAGATCTGAAGGAATGAGACTCCACAAGTGTAATGCGTAATTTTCTGTACCACTGAAGCTGTTTGAGAATACTTGAGAATCATCATATCCTTAAAAGGATATTTATACTGTAACAGTCAACTAAAAGTTTTCTGGCAAGTTTAGTCTGCATTTCTGAGTTAAGTGAAGTAACCCCATTTAATGTATTTGAATGGGGAGTCAACAATGAGGTACCTTTATCACACAGCTTTTGGAGGTGCTGGAGATCTTGGGCAGCAACTTCCAAATTTATATATTTAACAGTGCATATAAAAACATTGGAAATTGATGTCCGGTTTCCACATAATTAACAGTAGGCACCACTGGAGAAGGTTTACCAGATTAATAGCTGAAATGAGTGTCTTGTCTTATGAGGAGAGGTTGGACAGACAAGGTTTGTATTAGCCAGAGTTTAGAACAGTAAGAAACGACTTAACTGAAACATAAAAGATCCTGAGGGATAACACAGTGTGGAACTGGAGGAACACAGCTGGCCAGGCAGCATCAGCAGAGCAGGAAAGCTGACGTTTCAGGTCGGGACCCTGCTGTGTTCCTCCAGCTTCACATGGTGTTATCTCTGACTCCAGCATCGGCAATTCTTACTATCTCTAAGATCGTGAGGGATTTTGACAGGGTAGATGTCGAGAATATTTTCTCTGGTTGGAGAATCTAGAACTAAGGGTCTCAGTTTAAAAATCAGATCATCATGAATCTTTGGAACTTTCTTCCTGAAAAGTGTTGGAAGCAGACCGCCTGGATACTTTAAGGCAAAGGTAATTAGATTCATGTTAAGCAAGTGATTGAAAGGTTATTGGGGTATATGGGAATGCGGATTTGGAGCCACAATCAGATCAAGCATGACCTTACTGAATGGGGGAACAGTCTCAAGGGACCGAATGGCTTATGCCTGCTCCTTATCTATTATGTTTGTAATCAGCCTAAATGTTCTCAGCCCTCTTGTGGCGCAGAGATACAGTCCCTACCCTGGACCAGGAGGCCTGGGTTTAAATCCCACCTGCTCCAGAGGTTGGTAATAACATCTCTGAACAGGTTGATTAGAAAAATAGGTTAAGCCTAAATGTTGTTTATACTCTAAAGTCCAACCTAATAATTTTTCTTCAATTATGTACAATGGTTAAGGGCTTGTTCATTATGAAAATAAGATTGCCTGAAGCAATTCCCAAAGTAAAGAAGGGGAACTGATGGTAGGCAATCTGCACAAATACTTACACTGACAAAGAATTCAAAAAATTGACGAACACATTTGTTAAAATAATGAAGAATACAGTGAATACAAGCAGAGCCAATTCACAAGGTAAAAGATAACATTATAATCCACTCAAAACACACTTCTTTAGATGGAATAAAAATTAGACCCATGGAGTAAGTCACTGAAGAAATTTACTAAAACAATACGCTGCACCCCAAATGTCAAAAATCTGAAACAGTTGGTTACCAGATTTGCCATTTATGTCTTGAATGACTAAAATTAATTGTATTTATCATACTCTCTTAGCCAAACAATGCTCCATTATCTGTGTACCAGCTTAATTTCATTAGAACCAAACTGAATCTTTGTTGGCCGGCAATGAGACTCCACTGCATTTAAAGTGGCTATTAGGTGACTATTGGAAAGTCCTGTGGAACATTGAGAGTCTATTAGTCATAACAAGGTATCCTTTGTTGTTTAAGATACAAATTTAGATCAAAGGATTACTTTGGTATGACACCACTGTGAGCTGTTATGGTCAATGATATCATAACAAATAAAAACCCACATCTGAAAAGGTGAGCTTTTATGCTACTATATTATTGAAACCAATGGCATGTAGCTTGTTACAGTCCAAACTTCATAACTGGTAAACAAAAGGTATAAATATTCTGTTGCAGTTTTTTGACTAACCAGAAGTGTCACTGTTGTGTCAAACATCCGCATGCAATTGCGAACTCCACGAGGTTATAGAATGAATAATAATTAATAGGTCACATTTATGTTTGAATTCATTCATTGGGTACCAGCATCAGTTGTTATGCCAACGTTTACTGCCTACCCTAACTGGCCCAAAGGAGGTGGTGGTAAGCTGACTTTTTGACCCATTGCTATCCTTGTGCTACTGGGGCACTCTCAAAGTCATTAGGGAAGGAGTTCCCAGATTGTGACCCAGTGACAGTGAAGAAATGGTGATATATTTCCAAGTCACGATGGTGCATGGCCAGGAGGGGAACTTGCAGGTGGTGTTCCCATTTATCTGCTGCCTTTTTAGGTGATGCAGGTCACATGCTTGAAAGGTGCTATCAAAGGAACTTTGTGTGTTACTGCAGCGTACCTTATGATGGTACACACAATTAGCACTGGATGATGGAAATGGTGCGAAAATGCGGGCTGCTTTATTTTGGATGGTATGAAGCTTCTTGAGCATAGACAGAGCTACATTCATCCCGGCAAACAGAAAGTAAAGCATCTCACTTCTGACTTGTAGATGGACAAACATTGGAGAAACTGGAGGCGAGTTACACATTGCAGGATTCCTAGCCTTTGGCCTGTTTTTGTGGCCACTGTATTTATATAGCTGGCCCAGTTCAGTTTCTGGTCAGTGGTAACCCCCCAAGATCATACGATGTAGGTTTTCAATGTCTTATTGAGAGTTCACGGAAGGCACCTTAGCTAATGGAAAGCTGCATGCCTAAGTTGGCAAAAGAAGCAATCCCTGAGAAAGGTCGAACTTGTAAAATTACTTTTAAAGATGAAGTATTATTTTGCCAGCCATTGACTCTTGCCAATTCACATTAGGGAACATTTCATCTTTTCTTGCCTTTCGCTCTTTCCATAAAGTATCCCTTGTTACATTCCCTCTTAATTAATTCCACCTTGTTACCAACATTTGTTTTTGAACTTTTTAGATGTCTTTCTGCTGGTTTCAGAGCCACAGACCTTTCAGGAGCTACACTTATTAGACTGATGTAATGTGCTATTCAGTTGTTGCTGATTTATCTGTAACTGCGCATGTACGGTGAGGACACAAGATAAAGTAGAGAAGATGCTTGAAAAAAAATCAAGCTGTCATTGCTCGAAGGATACATCAATGTGTTTAAAAAGAGAAAGAAAAAAAGAAATATTTTGCTCATTTCCACATCCCCAATTTTCTATATCCACATGATGTTTTTGTGACTCACTTCTAAACCCAAATAACTCGAGCAATATGAGGGAATGCTCCATTTGTCACGAGATACATGACTACTATTCAGTGTTTCTCCAAATGTCAATAACAGATTATGAACAAGTGCAAGTCTTATCATTCCAAATACGGTGGGGTATTTCAGCTCTCTCTGTCACTGAAATTCCCAAGTGTTTCCTTGTTTAAATCGTTAGCTAATTGCTGACTGATTCACATACTTCTGAGGTCTGTGATGGTTATTTTAATGAATAACCATTTTTTCCTTTAGTTTCTGAGTACAATTGGGACCTGATTCAGCAAAACCAGTAAATAATTTGTCAGCACAGGTAACGAATACACTCAAAATAACTTAGTGTATCAGACATCGGTGTAGGACAAGCATGTGCATGTCTAATAATTAATAATTTAAAACATACTAATTCACAGAGTGGATTTTCTTTCAGAAGCTAAAATGGTGTGAATGTGGGATAAATACGATCACTTATTTAAATCTGAAACATAGTATCCCATGATAAATATAATGCAAGTAATAAGACAGTAAACTCAATGAAGACTTTCCCTATACAAAGACAATTGAGATAGACTTTAAATTTCAGAACAAAGCAAGCCAAAATCGACAAATTAAGAGATACAGCTGTCAAAGGCCAGAAGTGATAAAAGAATGGATCACTACAGACCTTATTTATGTTACAGAAATGGAATCAATTTTCTTATGAGATATTTGCGGAACAGACCCATAGTAAATTCCTACTGTACTTGCTTATGCAGGCTGAATACCTAATTAAAATAAATTATGAATATCATCTCAGTCATAAGGCATCACTACAGAGTTCCTCAAGGTGATATCCTTGGTCCAAACATCATTAGCTAATTCATCAATGACCTTTTGTCTATCATAGTTCAGGATTCTCTGAAGGTTAACATGCAGGTTCAGTTGGTTGTTAGAAAGGCAAATGCAATGTTAGCACTCATTTCAAGAGGGCTAGAATACAAGAGCAGAGATATACATTGAGGCTGTAAAAGCTCTGGTCAGACTGCATTTGGAATATTGAGAGCAATTTTGGGCTCTGTATCTAAATAAGGACGTGCTGGCATTGGAGGCTGTGCAAAGGAGGTTGACAAGAATGGTCACGGGGCTGAAGGGCTTATCTAATGAAAAGTGGTTGAGAACTCTGGGTCTATACTCGATGGAGTCTTGAAAGATGAGAGGGATTTCGTTGAAACTCAAGGATACAGAGGGGTCTGGATACAGTGGACGTGGAGAAGATGTTTCTCTTAAATAACTTGCTTGCGCACAGCTTGCTTGGGGAAATTTTACTCAAATGTGCTCCTGGTACAAAATCTTACCATCAAGAGTACATAATGGGAAATCAGGTACATACTTCCCATAGTGTTCTTTCTGGGTGGTAAATCAATAGAAAATTCACAGGAATTTCTACTGTGTGTTACCAATGGGTAAAGATCTGTCCTGTGGCACTCATTTATCAAATTGGACAATTGAATTCAAATTACAATTAAGGAAATTATAACACAATACAGTGAGGATAATATTACTGTTACAACTGACTGGTCCAAAATGGTTAAAAATAATTTTGTACCATGTAATGCAGAAAGACTGCGTTAGAAAGACATGATATTTCTTTACAGCATGAGCAGTGGCCACCATTCCCAATGGTTCAGCCGGTAATGAATAGCAGAACCTTGTTCTGCAGTGCCTAGAAAGACTGCCATTGACCAAGTTGATTGGCTTTCAATCCAAAGTAGTATTTAGGAACAACCAAAGCAGGTTGATACTGCTGTATAGGCCCACCATCAAGACTATTATAGCTCATTGTGTGCTATTTAATCTTTAACAACTAACTCGCTGTAAGTAGTTAAACCATACATCCAACTTTCTTGCAAATTTGACCCTATCATCACTTCTTTGCTTTGTATTTTCTTATAATTGTCACAACAGCCAAATTGGAAGTTAGTATCTCTTAATACTATTGGCGAAGAATAACAAAGCAATGTGCAGCCTAAAACACTTCAGGACATGCACAGTGTATTAAGTGCAGCATTTTTTAAGTAATTTGTGGTGCAAATGAAAATGAAGGTAATAACACGGTGTGAAAAGCAACTTGTAACTCCCATATCTTCAGGGCATTGATGAAAGCACCTCAGGAGTTCCTCTGCTGAATCAGTAAATAGCAAATGTCAACAGACATACTTGCATCCATAAAACAACTCGTCAATTCTGTGAACTATCTCAGACAATTTGCCTTTGAAATAATCACTTCTGTCTAAGCACACATCACGTTGTTGTGAACAGCAAGGATGTTTACTTCATCTTTTTGATAACGTTTTTTGAAAATGGCACTGCAGAGAAACTGCCTGCTCTTCATAAAAAGGATTCTGGGATCCTCAATCTCAACCTTGACAGGCAAATTGAGCCTTAGTTACATCATCAACATATGAAGAATTTACTCAGGTCAGCAGTGGGTGCCACATTATAAACTGACGTCTTCAATTGGAGTTTTCATTTACAGTCTTTTGATATTCCCTGGATTCTTCCACCAATACCCTCATCTCCACTCCCTTAGGTCTGGGGGTACAGATTTGAATGGATATAGGAGACAAGCATTTTAGCTTTTTGCACCAGACCAGATTACAGTACAAGAATGAGCTGCTGTTAACTTTCAAAATGCCAGAATTAGCTTGAATGCAAAGATAATTTTTGGCTTCTTTCCTCTAATGCAAAGTGAAACATCATTCCCTTCCCCTTCCACTCTCACTCCTAAAACAAGGACGAGGAAGCAACAGACATTGTTTTCACAGTTTTTTTTTTGCATCATTCATGGCACATACTGTGAATGCCACTGACTGGTCACCATTTTACTGCCATACCCAGTTACCCTTCAGAAGGTGGTTGTGAGCCACTTTCTTGAATCGCTGCAGTCCCAAACCCTATTGGTGTAGGTAGACTCACAGTGCTGTGCGGGAGGGAGTTCAAGGATTTTAAGCCAGTGACATTGAATGAATGGCGATATATTTCCAAGTCTGGGTGATGTTTAGCTTGGAGACGATCTTGCATGTGGTGGTGTTCCCATGCGTGGTGTTCCCATGCGTGGTGTTCCCATGCATCTGCTGCCCTTCTCCTTCTAGGTGGTCATGGTCTTGGAAGGTGCTGTCGAAGAAGCCTTGGTACATATCTGCAATCTTTCTTGCCGATGGTACACGCTTCTACTACTTTGTGGTAATGGATGGATTAAATGTTGTGGATATGGTGTGAATTAAGCAGGTTGATTTGTTTTAATATGTTGTTGGAGCTGTATTCGTTCAGGCAAATGAGGAGTATTCCATCAAACCCCGATTTGTCCCTTGTAGATAGTGGACATGCTTTAGGGAGTCAGAGGTGAGTTACTCGCAGCAGGATTCCTAGCTTCTGACCAGCTCTTGGAGCCACATTATTTATATGACCAATCCATTTCAATTCCTGGTAAAGGTAACCTTAGGATGCTGATAATGGGGTATTCAGCTATGGTAATGCTATTGAAAGAAAAAGGGGTGATGGTTAGATTCTCTCTTGCTTGAGACAGTCATTTCCTGGCTATAGCTCAAGCCTGGATATTGTCCAGATCTTGTTCTATTTGGGCAGAGGCTCCTTCAGTATCTGGACAGTAGTGAATAGTGTTGACCATTGTTCACTGATGATTGCACATCTCCAATCTTATTAAGGAAGGAAGGTCATTGACGAAGGAGCCAAAGATGGTTGGTCCAAGGATACAACCCTGAAGAACTCCTGCAGAGATATCCTGGGACTGAAATGACTGACCTCCATCGTTAAATGCGCCAGGTATGACTTCAAGCAGCAGAGACTTTTCTCCTGATTCTTATCGAGTCCAGTTTTGCTAGGCCTCCTTGCTGCCACAATTGGTAAATTTTAGCCTTGATGTCACCGGCAATCACTCTCACCTCATCTCTGGAATTGAGCTCCTTTATCCACATTTCAACCAAGGCTGTAATGAGGTCAGGAACCAAGTGGGCCTGGCAGAATGCAAGCTAAGTGTCAGTGAGTACATTAACATTAAGTTCTGCTTAATGACACTTTCTATCACTTCACTGATGATCGAGAGTAGACTGGTGCAGTGGTAATTGGCTGGGTTGGATTTGTCCTTTTTACAAAGGATACCACCAGAAATGAATATTTTCTGTTCAAATCAATGATCAACATTAGTGTTTCAAAGATTTCAATAATGTTTCTACTTCCATATGAAGGAGGTGTTAGTTGTGTTCAGAACCAAAATGGAACAATACATTAAATATATAAACAAGCAACATACCTGGGAGAAAACTGTAAGAGAATAATCAATTTATAAGAAACTAGAACACCTGAAAATTCTTTCCAGTGCAACACTGTGATTGACATCATATAATACCTAAGTATATCTGTAGAGTCCTCACTACCAGACTCCAGTTGGAGATTGAGCCTTTCATGTTGCACTGTTCAGATCAACATCTTAACTACTGCCAAGGATGAGAAGCATTTTCACTGAAGTGATGTCTTGTCTGGACTATAGAAAATAAAAGACATCCACAAAAAATTATATGTCTTAAATGATTCAGTAAAATATCACAATTACCAACAGCTTTACAACGGTAGTGAAGTACAAACATGTCCTGTGTCAGTGGCCAAGGTGATCTTTTTTGTTAGTCATAGGCAAGTCATATGTTTAGTTTCTCCAAACTTACTCCACCTTTATCATAACACAATCTCCTCAAAGCAGTGTTCTTGAAACTGACGAGAGGATATAACACTTGTGAAAGTGAATGTCTTCCATAAAATTCAACATTAAACTATTGTATGTCAAAATCCAGGAGCCTTATTGGAGAGGCACTGGTATAATTCCAGTTCTCTTTCCATATTAGGGATCAGATCAGACAAACAGTAAGCTTTTAAGCCCATGGATGCAGTGAAGCAGTGAGAAAAGCTGGAATTTGTTTAAGTAAACCAGAGAGCACCAGGGTGAATGATACAGAATGAGAGAGGCGATTGAAAATGGCAATAGAGATCGATAGTGAAAGAGGCACAGGTTAAATCTCAGTCAAGGCCAGGGTGGCGCATAGCTGTAATCTAACACTTCTTTCATTCATTTTTCTATTCTGTACCTTTGTTTCTAAAATGGCGCCATAAGTGGCGACTTATAAACTTTTCACTGTACTCATTTGAGTACATGTGACAATAAAGCTAATTCAATTCAATTCATGCACTCTAAGGTCACAGACAGAAATGACATTGTTTGCAAATATAAGGACAATCTGGTTGAAAGCAGTGTTGATACCTGATTGACTGACAAAACCCAAGACAGTGCTTACTGGGTATGAAGATCAGTGAGAGAGCAGGACTGTACATTTGAGGTGTACTAAAATTTGCTTCAGTTTTTGAGCACAGACATGCCCAAAATAGCAGAAGACTTGGTATGCAAACAGGTCGGGTAGATGTTGGATAGAATGGCAAGGAAGAAAGACAGTGTGTGTTATTGAAAAAATAAACAAAGGTAATGCATTTGAATCCAGAGTAGCAGATGAATGCACATAGTTTACTTAGGCATGGCAGAGATTAATGAGACAAGTCCTGGTCACAAACAGAGGAGAAGCAGGAGGTAATATTAAGAAGTCCAAAGTTGATGTCAAGGACCCAGTTGTGGCTTCGAACATACATTACTTATAGATAATGAAACAACCAAAATCCAGCGGTTGGGTTCTGGGGAAGAAATTGATTCATGAGCATTGTACTGGTGTGTGTATAGCTGAAGCTTCACACAGCATGAATATGTAACAGAAGATTTGGCCATGCGAATCCTCATGCTCACAATCCAGTGCAAGTAACACTGCCCTGGGATAGCTTTTCCCAAGACTATATGGGGAAAAAAATGAGATAATCAGAATATTGAAGTGAAAACAGGAAAATTCAGGACCAAATTACATCTGTGTATAGTATTTATCCTTCCCCACTAACAATAATGCCCCAGTGGACATTATTTAGATTTTTCATAATGATACCCCACCCAAGGCCCTGATTTCCAGTGTCAGTCTGGACAGCGAAAGTCAGCTGGCTAACTGCTGGTTTCTACGAGGTAGATGGAGATGTATGGGTGGGCCTAAGTCAACGTAGCGACCAGTCAGGGCCCGAACAGATCCTGTAATAGGACAGTGCACATCAATGAATCATTATGGTCCAGTAGGCCATTCAGTCTATCATGTCTGCACCAGTTCTTGAGAATTTAGAGTTGGTGCCAAACTCCTGCCTTTACCCTGAATTTATGCACATTGTTTCTATTTAAATTATAATCTAATGATTCTTGAAAGCCTCAAATGAATCTGCCACCACCACATTTCCAGATAGTGCATTCTAAATATAGATCACTCACTGTGCGATAAAGTTTTCTCCAACGTCGCATTTGCTACTTTGCAAAATATTCTCCAACTGCCCTCTTGCTCTTTTTATGAGAGCAACAATTTCTCTTTATCTACTCTGTCCAGAATCCCTACGATCATGAAAACTTCTACTAAATCACTCTTCAATTGTCTCTTCTCGAAGGAGAACAGTTATGAGAAAGATTGGAGAAGTTGGGACTTAAATGTCCCAACTCTGGAATCATTCTTGTAGATCTCTTCTGCACTCTCTAATGCATTCCCATCCTTCCTGACGTCTAGCATAATACTCCAACTGAGATCTAAGCAATGTTCTATATAGAATCATAGAATTCCGACAGCATGGAAGCAGGCCATTTGGCCCGTCAAGTCCACACTAACCCTCTATCCTATCTCTGTAACCCTGCATTTCCCTAGCCTGCACATTCCCTGAACACTATATGAACATAAGAAATAGGAGCCCATTGAGCCTGCTCCACCATTCAATAAGATAATGGCTGATCTTTTTGTGTACTCAGCTCCACTTACCTGCCCGCTCACCATAACCCTTAATTCCTTTACTGTTCAAATATCTATCTTTGCCTTAAAAACATTCAACAAGATAGCCTCAAATGCTTCACTGGGCAGGAAACTCCACAGATTTGGGTGAAGAAGCTCCTCCCCAACTCAGTCCTAAATCTACTCCCCCTCATTTTGAGGCTATGCCCCGTAGTTCTAGTTTCAAAGTGGAAATAATCTCTGTGCCTTTCCCTTATCTATTCCCTTCAGAATTTTATGTGTTTCTATAAGCTCCCTCCTCATTCTTCTAAATTCTAATGAGTTGTGTCCCAGCCTACTCAATCTCTCCTCATAAGCCAAACCTTTCAACTCTGGAATCAACATACTCGGGCAATTTAATATGGCCAATCCACCTAACCTGCACATCTTTGGACATTTCAGTTCATCATAGCCTTACTGCTCATACTCTATGCCTCTATTAATGAAGTCCAGAATAGTGTATGAACTATTCATGAACTGCCCTCCACTTGTCCTGCCATCTTTAATGACCTTTTCACAAATATATCCAGGTCTCTCCTGCACTCCTATAGAATAAGTACCCTTCATTTTCTACAAACTTTCCACACTCTTTGTACCAAAGAATTTCATCTTGCACTTCTCTGCACTGAACTTCATCTGCCACCTATTTTCTCACTCAACTTGTCGATTTTTGTTTAAGTTTTATAACAGTCCTCCTCACTGTTCACAATTCTTTCATGTTCTGTATCATCCTCAAATTTTGAAATTGGTCCTTGCACAGCAAATCTCGATAATTTATACATTTCAGGCATAACAAGGGTCCCAATACCAATCCAAGGGAAACCATACAGGCCCTCCTTCACCCATTAACCATTACATTCTGTTTCCAAACACTCAGTGAATTTTGTATCTACATTATTACTAACCCGTTTATTCCATAACTCATTAATTTTCACAAGTGTGGCACTGTAATGACTGCTTGTTGGCAGGCCAATGTACTCCACATCAAAAGCTTTGCCCTCATCAACCTTCTCACATGACAGCACTATCTATAAATCTGCAATCCCAGCATTCAATGTTGCCCACATTCCAAGTGAAGTAAATGAAATTCTTTGCACCCATTGCTGGATATCAGCCTGAATATTGTTTATGGAACAATGATGAGACTATTCACCGTCACCACAAAGGAAAGCTGATAACAACTTGTGGCATCTACATTAGCACATTTAGATATCATAATCTACAAATTGAACAATTTCCCAAGTTCTGAAAGTTTAGAAGCACAGGATGTCAATCCTACAGAAGTGAAATTGTGTGGATATTTTAAACAAAAATGAATTTGTTTTTTGTCTCTCTCAAAGTCATTTCTCTTTCTCTAACCATTACTTATTATTTCCGAACACTATTTCTAAGCATTTTATCTTTGTTTGTTTAGACCCTTAGTAAGAAATTCTTCAATCTGATTGTTGAACAGCCCTGTTGTTTCTTCTTCTGCTCACACGTCAGATACCCCTTCAGAGAGCACCGCACTGGATGAGATGTTGGATTTAAGGAAGTCTTAGTTTAAGCCCAGGAAGGCTTTGAGGGTTTCTGTCATCAGAGCAGCCACTGAGTACCTTTCACTCACTGCTGACTGTAAAATCTGGGACCATTATTCCTTCACAATTCAGATCTTGTTTACACAAAAAAGATTGACTTCGACAATCAAGAGTCCTCTAGTGAGCAATATTACAACTGTTGTTACTTATTTTGCTCACTTCAAACAAAATTGAAAGACTCCATGGTCACCTTTGCTGCCAGTTACACAGGATCACACGTTTTACCATATTGTTTTATAAGGTCTGCTATAATATTGTTTTATAAGGTCTTCTACAATTCTTCTCCTGACAACTGTTTCCTCTAAGTATACCCTTATTCTGACGCAGATGAAACTCTGATTGCTCTCAGACCACCAGCAAAACCACCCACCTCCACTCTATTACTCATGATCTACATGGTGCAATGGAATCCACATCCCAGTTGGAAATGTTTAAACAAGTATGTGATTGACAAAATGAGAGTTTACTGCTAGGTTATAAAAGTCCAAGATCAGCAAAATATTAAGTTGAATGATTTAAGTCGCTCTGACGAGGGTCAGAAACATGTGTGTCAATTAAGAAAACTAGCATATGCTATTCAAAACAATCAAACTGCTACATAGCCCGAAAAGCTGTCAACACAAGCTTTCTGTTTTACAGAAACTTTGTAACTGAATCTGTAAATATGCAGAACATTCCTTCGCTAGTAACGCAAGTTAAAAAAAGCAAAACAGAGAAAGGGAACGCTATATTTGTAAAGTACAACATCGTTACTTCATCTTTAATGGATTTTGAATCCAGAAATAAAAATCACAAATGCAGTTCAATAAAGCAACCATTGCACCAGTTTGCAAAGTTACCTCAACAGTCATATCTTGCACTGAATCCTCCCAGCATATCAACCTCCTGTGGACCCAGTTCAGAGGGACATTATATTCATCTCCCAAGTGTCAGGGGTCCCAAAACTGACCCCCTGGGTACACTACTAGAAATGATCTTCTAGCCTGAAAAAAATCCATTCATCATTACTCTTTGTTCCTTACTCCTCAACTAATTTTGTATCCATTTTACTACCACTCCTTTTATTCCATGAGCTCTAATTTGACTGACAAATCTGTTCTGTGGCACCATATCAAACTGTGTCAGATCAGCAAGCTTTTTCTTAATGTGGATGATCTCAAAGTGTCTCTAACTACATAACTAATTTGCCACTATCTCCATTTTTCTTCCAAATGGCAGATAAAATGTCAGAAATAGTAGGAACTGCAGATGCTGGAGGTTCTAAGATAACAAGGTGTAGAGCTGGATGAACACAGCAGGCCAAGCAGCATCAGAGGAGCAGGAAAGCTGATGTTTTGGGTCTGGACCCTTCTTCAGCCGCTGAAGAAGGGTCCAGACCCGAAATGTCAGCTTTCCTGCTTCTCTGATGCTTCTTGGCCTGATGTGTTAATCAAGCTCTACACCTTGTTATCTCAGATAAAATGTCAGACCTTTTTGTGCCATTGGGAGAATGTTGCCAACCACAACCTTTTCCCATTGAGAATCTTCCATTTAAAATGCTGCAAATGACCTTACAGAAGTCAGTGCTAGACCTGTATGAGCATTGATCATAAACAGTACTTAATGTGAAGGCATAAGAGTAATAGGGAAATAAATTAACTTTTCATGCTTTGAAACTGTACTGCCACAACACTCAAATGGAACTGAACTGACGATGATTCAAAGTCTATTTTTTTATAACAAGACTTCCAAGTTGATATATCATGAACTTTGATCTGTTCTGGTAATTTCTGCAATAAAACATTCATTTTACTGGTAAATTTCTTATAGTTAGGCTTATCTGTGTGCCAATAATCACTTACACAGCAGAAGTTTGTTCTGGGGGCAGACAGGCGACAAAATTGTAACTGAATCCTGTTACTTTCAGATTTAACAAAATTCACTACCTAAAAACAAAACAAGACAAATCTAGGTATTGGATAGCAGCAACTCTGAATGAAGTTTTTGTTCCAATTATTTATAGATTGGGATTGTTTCAGTGCAACAGAAGCGACAGCATCAACATCTGATATTTATTTTTGAGTTATGTCAGCTGGCCAAAACCAAAAAGTGGCCTCCCTTCAGGAAAAAAAACTCCTCCTCCCTTGGACTTTCATGGTTGGAACTTGGGTTTTAAATAAAATAAACATCAGATTGTAGACGTCCAACTATGATGAATACACATTTTAGGCTAGGGCAGTGATACATAGAACTTTTGATTTTAAAAAGTCATTATTCTGTTAAAATAATGGGGAGGTCTTGAAATCAATGTGTTTATTGCAATTTTATCATAAAATCTTAGAAAAAAAAATAGGAGAAGTAGGTATGTTTTTATCTTAACCATATGGTCATTAGTGTGTGGATACCTTCTGCCCACTAGAGAACCCTCTAGATTTTACTCGAATAAAAAGAATTGTTTTACAGTGGGTGAACAATATAATACATCATCTAGTCCATCAAAGCCATTCCTTTTGTACAACCAATCATACAGAAGAAAAACCAACTGTGTACGTTTCAAACATCTTAAAATTACAAATGAAAATATGTCTAAAACGTTCATCTTTCTACAACCAAAGTCCAATCCTGAAACCAAAAGTAAAGAACTGCAATTATATTAATTACAATGGTATTAAATGATAACATAGTACGTTTCAGCTCTTTCCTCAATACATTTCAATGTAGTTATAGATTGAATTAGCTACTGTCTGCAACTACTTTAAGGAAACAATTTGGATAAAGAAGAAAACTTTAACACAGCTTTTGTAATATCTGACTTTAATTAAATGCCTTATCTGGTAATGCGACTCCAATGACAAGCGAAAAGAATGTTTTTCCGATTCAGTATGGTGGATGGATTAAGGAATGAGACGATGGCCTAATTTGGGAAAAGCGTCATGCACAAAACGTTACACGGTTAAGTTGCCACGATCCCAGAAGACCATAGGGCTGCTTTCTTTATAGAGAGGGATAACTGGTGAGTTTAACCTGAGGGTCACCATGCCACAGACTAGGGGTGAGGTTGAGAAGGGATGACCTTCACGGTGACTTCAGCTAGTACAAGAATTGAACCAGTACTGTTGGCATCGTTCTGCATCGCAAACCAACCGTCCAGCCAAATGAGCTGACCAACCCCTGCAAAATGTTATAACGTTCATTAGGAAAGGTACAGATTTTGTGCAGAGAATAATAGGGAGATTATTGGCAGACAAATATTAAATGGGAAGTACAAGTTCAAGTTATCTTGCTGTTCCATAGTCTGCACTATAACTGAACCTTACCAAAAGACTCAAATTTGAATTCCATTCTTTAGCTTATAGCCTTTTAGTCTTTAGTTATATAAATTACCCTAAAACACAACAGAAAAAGTTAAGGCTGGTGCATTTGGATGCAATTAATATTGAATGGTGTGATATGCCTTAAGTACAACTAAAACCCTCCCTGGCCCTGGTAAATTTAAGTTATCAAGGGTGATGTTTCATTCATTAGAATTAATTTTGAAGATTTAACATACATTTATCTTACAACGTCTCCTACCCCATATCTGTTTTTATCTTGCTCTCCATTCATGATTTAAATCTAAATCATGCTTATTATTTTAGAATCTACTTATCTTTTGAGGATTCAAACAATCAGATAGGATGAAGAATCACGTTACTATTTGCTCTGGTCACAAATGTCTCAGATTCCCTGTTGAATACGCCACATTTAATCAGAAGCCACTCAAAGGCACTCAGAAACACTGAATTCTGAAGAAAGGTCATCAAACTGAAATGCAGACTTTGGTTCTGTATCTGTCGATGGTGCCTGATCCACTCAGCATTTTCAGTATGCTTTTTTCTCCAGAATTTACCAAGTTCTTTTCGCGTGCCCAACATATCATCCCTATGATACAATTCAGAAATATGCTTGAAGATGGAATCTATTTACCATGTCATAATGCACATACTAACGCAAGTGCCTTGATCATCTCCAGTAGTATACAAAACCTGCGTTTATGCAACATACGTAATATCTCAAGACAGGAACAGTAGAAATGAAAATTCATCACCAAGCCGTATGTGAAGTTAACAGGGCTGATGACAAAAATTTGGGACAGTATCTTATGTAAGACAGGGAGAAAGGGAGGTCAGAGGGTATTCCAGAGATTAAGGTGCAAGCACCTGAAAGAATGGCGAGAAAAGGTAGAGGCCAGAATTAAAAGAGCACAAATAATTCTAAGGCTGAAGGAGATTTCAGAGATAGGAAGATGTGAGGCACTAGTGGGGTATAAAATAAAGATGGGAATTTTAAAATTGAGGCTTAACCAGCATGAAATGCAAGAAAGTGAATGCAGGAGTGATGTGTAGTTAACCAAGAAAGTAATTATATTTTTATCAAAGACTACCTCATGTTTCTTGCCTCCTCTCTTGGAAGTGCCGGTATTATCCAGAGCTACAGTCTTATTTGCTTGAAAAATGCTTCACACATTGGCCAAATCTACTATTACTTATACCTGAGTCTAAGCAAAGTATCTTAGCTAGATATTCAACTCTGGATATTTCCAATCAAAATTCTATTATTTCTTTATTAAACCATTGGTAGATCACACCAATACACTATACTGTTCTTAGCTGACATAACATGTGCAAGTGATAGTCTGCTGCATGTTTTTTCTTCATCATAAGTTTTCTTGGCAGTTATGTGCGCTGAGATTGAGCTCACCAAATATTCTGGGAACTCGGAAGAACATATTGGAAAATCATTTGATGGGAAGAAGGTTAATAGAATTTCACTATAAACAAATAGAAACTATAATTTGTGGTTGCATTTCAAACATTTTTGTACTCAATGTTCCAATTAAAGCCAGAAATACAAAGGAAAATATAACCCATTACTTTTAAGATGGAAAAAAGAAACTGCTGCCTCACCTCAAGAAATATGTAAAAATGAAACCTGTTTTATCCAATTTCAGTACGAAAGTGACAAAATCCTTTATAGTTCTTAAAGCAAACATTGTCAGAGAATTTACAATTTCCCTTATACTGAAATCTTTAAAAATTCCTGTTTTATTCAAAGTTGTAGGGAAAATGATACAATATGTTACTAAGTCGATGGTAACAGGACTCTTGGAAAATTCAAGTCAATACAGGTTTATGAAAGGCAATACCCTGACAAGGCTATTAGAGCTTAGGAGGTTGTTACAAACAGGTTAGATAGAGGGAACAATCGAGGGAACAATCAAAGGAACATAGGAAAAGGAGCAAGCCATTCCTCCTGCCAAGCCTGCCCTGCCATTCAATATGATCATGGCCAATCAAACACTTCATTACCTTTAATTGACTCCATCCCAATAGCCCAGTATGCCACTGGTAGCCAGAAATCTATCAAAGTCTATCTTAAACATACTCTAAGGCTGTGCCTCCACAGCCCTTTGCTGCAGAAAATCCTCATGGTTCACAACCCTCCCAAGTAAAATAATTTCTCCTCATCTCAGACCTAAATGGCATCCCCCTTATTTTATAAATTGTGCTTCCCAGTTTTAGACTTCTCAGCCAGGGAAAACATCTTACCTACCTTGTCTATTCCCATATGTAGCACACTTGGATTTTTCAAAAGTCATATGAAAAGCGCACAAAAAGTTGCCAGCAAAGGTTAGGCATGTGGGATAAAAGTTGTATATCTGCATTGGTTCAGGATTACTTAATTCCAGAAGACAGAGCAACAATAAAAAAAGTCATTAAGGAACCAACTATGCCCAGGCTGTGTTAGATCTTGCATTATACAATGAGAAAAGGCTAATTAATAATCTTGTTGCAAAAGAAACTGAAGGAGTAGTCACCATAGTATGGTAGAAGTTTTCATTAATTTGGAAAAAGGTATTGACCAATCTGAAACTATAGCCTTACATCTAAATAAGATAATTATGAAGGCATGAAGATGGAGATGGTGGTGTCATATCAGAAAAATATGTTAAAAGGATTATTGACAGGTAGGCTATATCTAGTATTTTAAAAAATAATGCTTTGTTTTTGAGACTTGTACATTCTAATAAGGCAAAAATTCCAACAGGAAAAGTGAGAACACCACGGATAATAACAGATGTTACAGATATATTAGGTCAAAGGAGGTGACTTATAAAATTACCAAAAAAAGTTACAAGCCTGAGGTTTTGGATAATTTAGAATTCAGTAAAGGAGGATAAATAAACTGATGAAGGAAGAGTGAATAGGATATGAATGTAAAATAATAGGAACTATTAAGATGGATTTTAAGAGCATCTATGTGTGAGAAAAAAGAAAAATATTGGCAAAGTAAATATGGCTTCATGTCAGGTAGAGTTGGGCGAGGTTGAAATTGGGAACAGAGAAGCTAAATAAGTACTTTGTGGCTGTCTTCATAGAAGGAGACCGAAGAAATTGCCCAGAAATAAGATCCAAGGATCTAGTTAGTGTGTGGAATTAGAAGATACTATCATTAATAAACTAAGTAGAATTGGAGTGTAGCAGAGGTTCACCAAACTAGTTCCTGGTATAATGTGACCGTACTACAAGGAAAAATTAAGGAGACCAGGCCTGTATTCTCTAGAGTTGAGAAGAATGAGAGGTGACTTAGGACGGAGATGAGAAGGAATCTCTTCCCTCAGAGGATGGTGAATCTTTGGAATTCTCTAATCGAGAGCTGTGGAAGCTCAGTCTTTAAGTAAGAGATTGCTAGGTATCTATTTGCTAATGATGTCAAGGGATATGGGGATAACATAGGAATATTGAACAAGATTTTTAAAAATCTAGCGTGGTGCAGAAAGCTCAAGAGTCTAAATAGCATACTCCTTTGTCTAAGTTCTCCATTTTCCACATTGGAAACCAGCTGTTTGGGTTTGCATTATCGTGCCTGCACATGTTTTTGGGCCTTATCTAATTTAATGGTCTGTGTGTTGTGTAACATTTGCTGTGAATTTTCCAACCTTTTAAAGGAAAATTGGAACACCAAATGAGATATGACTAAAAATGAATAGCTAAAATCGTATTTTACAGACAGCAAGTAAATGTACAAAGTAACGTAATAAAATACCACTTCTATTCAAGACACAGTTAAACCTTCAAGAACAGTGAAATCAGCCAAACGATTCCCATTGTTCAATTCATAAATCAGCCTCCCTGTGCTGACTAAAACTTAGAGGTTAATATGACTATGTTTCCCCTCATAACGCCAAGCACCTACCCATGACCTAGCTGGATGACTGATTAATTTCCTCTGTTTCTCTGTTGCACAGACAATGGGACATAAGCACCACTTACTCCTCTGTCAGTCACTGATTCACTTTAAGAAAACTGACTGCTTCCCTGCCCTCCACCCCCTTTTGTTGTGGGTTTAAAGAAAATACAGAATGAGGTAATTAACTCTTGGTGTGACCTATAACGTCCCAATACAGATTTTTAATGCCTGTCAATTTTGTTTTAGACTCTGCAAATTCCTGTGTTGTAAAATATATAATCCTTAGCGGATTCTCAAATCCTTTTCCTGGGTAAAATACAAGTTAAAAGACCCAAAACCGTGGCAGTGATTTCACCTGTCTCCTAACCCTCAACGTTGCATGAACTAGAATATTTTCTTGCACATATACTCATATTTATCGACAGCATAATTGCTTAACAATATCTTCTCTTAAAAAGTTACAGTCCAGAAGTGGGTAACAAATTTATTGACAAAAATACGAATAGAAGTGAATGAGGTGTCACACCAAAAAAAAAAAATCACAAACCTTGTTTCACACTCGAGATGAGTTTGATATTCAATTGTGTAACATTACGTCGTGAACGGACCTTGTGTGTTATTTTGTTGTTTAGATTATGGTTTTTGTTGCTAGAAATTCTGCACCACAGGCCCAGAACCCAACTGTCCTTTAGACTTTGTACAAATTCGAAACGATGGTGACAACCTGAGCTCTTGCTCCATACCATGCTGAGTTTCAAAGTTTGCAGTCTGCTATTTTCAGCAAAAACACATTGCCTCAAAGATCTTACTTTACATTTGTCGTCACCAAAACAATCATCTGCACCTTTTGTTACAACCAGCCTCAAATTTTCTAATGCCCAACTCAGTAAGTTTCTGAGCTCCTCTCCGTTTAACCTTTTATTTATCCAGAATGCTGCTATCCACATTCTACACACACGTTCTCCTGACATTTGCTGTAAAATCAGTATATTGGTTTCAAAATTTCCCTCCCTCTCAACCCTTTCATGGTCAGCTTAGGTAGCACAATGTTTTTATTGATACTGTCTGCCTTTTTACCTCCACTGGACTTAGGATCCTTCCGTTCTACAACCAATCCCACGGTCCTCAGTAACTGAGAAACTTGCCCCAACTCCAAGATTCAGATATGATTCACAATGTCTCCTTAAAATTCTGGGAGGAATTTAAAGGCCACAGGCCCACCCAAAGGAATGTGGCAACATCACTGCAACCATTTCTGAGCCTTTCCTTACCTATAGTAAATCCAATCAGACACCCACCTGGTTGGCATTAGGATTTTTAGTATCTTCAAAGGGAGCTCCTGCCTCAGAGTTGGCAGCTTAGCAGCGGGCACTGCAGCAAGTCCAGGCTGCAGGTCACCACCAGAGTAGGTGATGACGGGTAATGGCTGGGGCTAGTCAAGGGGGTGCCAATGAAGTAGGATTGGAAGGGCAAATGAAGGTTAATTTAAAGGGCAGGTTAAAGTCTTCATACCTGGGTATTCACCTGGTTTGGATCTCTCGGCTGAGTACAAGATTTCCATGTAGAAAGAAACTCCAACTCTCAACTCTATGTCACATGCATTGCCAGAAGGCTCTACTTATTGGGTGCACCATATGGTGAGAGCCCCTCACCCACTGCTGGTAAATACGAGAGGCAGCAGGCTGCACCTTCCCACACAATTGTACGGCCACAGCCCAAATCTATGGCAGCATTAAATTCTACACTCCCTCTCCAACAGCTTCCTCCACCTCCTTAGCCCATTACCCAGTCTTCTTTAGGTGTGACCCCAAATGTGAAGAAATTTGAAATGTTTTGTTGCATTAAAGACGCTGTAATAATGTCTTTTTGGCAAGTGAGAGATTTCTGGAGGGATTACAGCGATGAGCCCAGGAAAATTCCTTGCCATCTCACCAAATGCGTCTTGTTAACCTCCATCCCTGCCCCTATGGCCTCTGTCCCATCTGGTTCTATGAACGTTTTATCACGCACCGTTCCTAGAATAACATGCTACTCAGTGCATATCTGCCAAAGGACCAGCGGGCCTTGCATCTGTGCCGTTTTTGAGAGGCTGCAAAACACCCCAATAAACTTTGACAACTGAGCATTGTCCCTTACTGGCTAGTGGTCACATTAATATTGTTATTATCACATACAAGCAAGTATTCCGATAAATCCGAACACGAGCTTTCATTGACAGCCAACAAAAAACGGCACAGATGCAAGGCCCGCTGGTCCTTTGG
>NC_063336.1:51251003-51333244 GCF_021869965.1 Rhincodon typus
GCAGTTCCTACTATCTCTGAAACAAAGGAAATGAATACAGGCTCTAGTTTACACTGAAAATGCAAACTAACTGTTGGCATCTTGACCTTGGTAGGCAGCTTGGCAGTCCAGCCAACATGGAACTTACGCTAAAGATAAAGTGTGGAACTGGAGAAGGGTCCCGACTTAAAATGCCAGTTTTCCTGTTCCTCTGATGCTGCTTTGCCGGTGTTCCTCCAGCTCCACACTGTTATCTCTGACTCCAGCATTGGCAGTTCTTGCTATCTCACGGAACTCATGCTGTTGCCCGTCAAAGTGACACTGGCCCAGCCCATTCTGGGCATGATTCAAAGGATTTTCCACTTGCATTTCCCACCTAGAGAATGGTAAGTGATGGTGGGAGGGTAGTTCGCAATGGACACTGAGTGTATCAGGTCCGAGTTGACCAGCAGCTAACCCCCACCCTTAGAGTCTCCATGTCACTCGTTCTTCATACTACACATTTACACCTATTGCTGTCACCACCAGCAACACCCCCCATATGAAGATCTAGTACATTGAACTTCACCACCAAATGTCCTCTGCCCCCTGAACCCTAGCACTACCCCCTAATGATGTCCACCTTGCTCCTTTATGCTTCACTGGTGATGTGCACTGCCAATAGTACCCTATCCTCTAACCTACCATGCCCTTCAACTTTGCTCCACTAACTTTCTTGTACACCTTGAGTTTCCCCATTCCCATTCTTGTTCCCAACCCCACAAATGCCTACTTCCTGCCAGCCTGGACTCCCCTATTTGTTTTGGCAGTAATTCCTCCAATGCCCCTACAGGTCCCCTTTTACCTTTCTTAACCACCCTCGGACGCATTTGTTCCAGACCATTGCCTGGCTACAATGGGTAGATGCAAGATATGGCTGACCAGACCGGTGACTGTTGTCTTTGCAGCTCCCTGACTGACAATATGGGTTTTCCCTGACTTGTGCTGTTCTGTTGCTCACTTCCCAGACAGTTGCTGGACAGATCCCTTGGCAGTGAGTGCCCCAAGGGGACGACTGACCACGCCCAAACCCTGGACTGTGTGCAGACTGTGCTCCTCACTCATGATAACAGCACCCTTTTAATGACATCACCCTGCTTGACAGGGCTGAAGACTGGACCCAATCCAGTTTCGAACGTGCCACTTGGTTGAATTGACATACAGGGCGAATGCTTCAGAGTTTGTTGGCACATGCTGTAGGTGTTAAACTGAGGGTTGATGTTCCACCCCAACCTGCACATGGATCCTTTGTTGGCATGGCATGGCATGGCATTGCAGGAGAGGCAGGGATGCTGCGAATATGCAGATTGGCACTAAGCGAGCAAGCACTAAGGGAGTAAGCAAGCAGCCTTGAAATGCTGGTCTAAGCCATGAGCTGGGTGCCTGTTCCTGCAAAGGGTCTTTGCTGCAGCCTCTATATCCTCAGTGTGCCCTGCAATGCGTGTGTGAGCATGTTCCAAGTCGATCAGAAAAGTGCCATGTTGGTCATGAAGATTTAGCAAACGCCCATGGAGGAAGGGTGCACATGACCAATGCCCATGCATGGTGCCTGAAAATGCAGTCTGCTGCTGACCAACATGCAGGGTCTTCACAGCCAGTGGTGAGGTGAAGTCACCAGGTACCTACCCTAACTTCTATGTCAAGGTTTCTCGATGTCTCATCTGTACGGTGCGTTTGGCAAGATAGGAAACTGAATATTCATTTGGACAGTTGGGCCGTTAACAAGGCATTTAACAAGCTATAATGCTCCGTAACTGGCACATTTTCTCACTGGTCAGTGGCACTTCTCTCTTTGCTCAGCAAAAGCATAAAGATGCAACAAGTTGCTCCTGACATTGGTTTGGAACTTGCTGAACTTCTTGGTACGATTCTGCCACAAATCTCTCAGTAGCCCACGTTGGTCTGAACCCTATAAGATTCTGCCCATAGGCTTTGAATCGGTAACAAAAACAAGAATTGCTGGAAAAATTTAGCAGGACTAGCAGCATCTGTGGACAGAAATCAGATTCAACATTGCTGGTCAGTGACCCTTCTTCAGAGCTTTGAAATGGTTATTATTTCTGCAATGATTAAGTGAAAGAAAGAAACAATGGAATGACTGGCCCAGATTATTCAAACTATCAATGACTGATTGACAGACATAGCACACAGGGGAAAAGTCCCCCAAAGGAAGAATCTGATTGAATTATAGAATCATTGGATGATTGAGCACAAAGGGCAGCCATTTGATCTATCATGTCTCTAGATATGCTTTAAAAAAAACTTATTCCTTTTGCTGCTCTTTCTTCATGTAGCCTTGAAAATTGCTCCAAATCAAATATTAACCTATTGTTTTGCATTACTTAGAACATGTTGGGCGGAGGACATTAATAAAGATATTTAGGCTCTAAAACAATATTCACAGAGGGGTGAGCTATGGATTTACAGCCGTGATTTTCCCATGAAATCTACATCTTGATCATGTTAACAGTCCAGTCTAAGAGACTAAAGGAGTAAAAGCAAGTCAGAATTGTACCTCGCCCCACCACTATCAATCTGCTTCAGTGCAGTAACAGTGGGGTCAGATACAAACCCAGTTCTAGGATTTCTGTCCCTCTTATGGTATTGTGGTTGCCCACTTGGTTACTGATGACCTAGGGAATGGGTGGGGTTGGAACAATTTCTGATGGTCTTGAAAAATTTTGCAAAACCAATGTTTTTCACAATTAATTTTAAGCTCCATAAGTCCTCAATTTGGTCTTGACAAACTAAATTTATCTGAATGTTTGGTCAGACCCATGAGTTCTGCTCATAAAATGTGAATTTGCTGTATGAATGCCACTATCTAACACACAGCAATAAATCCTATTTGGAGCTTGTTGATTGTTATTGATCAAACCTATGCAGTGTTGAAACATACCGGTAATTTCTGGCTTTCAAAATAACCCACTGCTGGCAGAGAGAAGTTAAAGACGACATTGATTTGGTTATAGCCTTGATTTTTTTTTGTTGCAACACACTGTGGTAGAATACGTTGTTGCAGAGTAAAAAGTGGTTGCATGTGGGTGTAGTGCATGTCTACTGAGGGATTCTACTGAGAATTATCTTTTATTGCCAATGATAAATAGTCAGCTCTACCACTCCCTGGTGACATCTGAACCAAATTACTTATTGTTAATTAGCAAAAGAGTTCTGCCATAGACACTGAATTTCTTCATTATTAGTCATTCCCCCGACACTGCACATAGGAAATAAGCAATAATGATTCACGCTGCTTCATGGAATGCCAACTTTTAATGTAGTATCAAGTCAGGTATGCCATGCTGCGAATGGATAGCTCAGAACAAGCAAGTTCCTAATCAAGAATTAGCATATCTCTGTGCATGGCAGGCTCACATCTATCAAAACTAACTTTAGTTATGTCTCTTTGCAGGGCATATGATGCCAATAGAAGCACATAGACCATCTTTCAAGCAGCATCACCTGATACTTCTAACACAGCTTGCCCACTTCCTCCAAATTCATTGGTTTTGAGGATTGATCTTAGTCAACAAAAAAAATAGGGAGAATCCCAAGATATTTTATGAGTATATTAAGGGGAAGAGATAACCAGAGAAAGAATATAGCCCATTAGGGATCAAGGGGGAAACCTGCAAATAGAGCCAGAAGGCATTGGTAGAGTGTTAAACAAGTACTTTGCATCAGTCTTCACACAAGAGGAAGAGGAGGAGGATGTAGGTACAGAATTTGGCGAGAGGGACTTGAGATTCTTGAGTAAACTGACATAGGGAGTAAGGAGGTAGCTGAGGTTTTGGTGGACTTAAAAGTGGACAGATCCTCAGGTCCAGATGTGTTGTAACCCAGGCTCTGTGGGAGATGAAGGTGGAAATTTCAAGGACTCTGACCAAATTTTTAATTTTTCTCTGGTCACAGAGGATTGGAGGGCAGCTAATATGGTTCAATTTTTTCAAGAAGAGCGGTAGAGATAAACCTGGGAATTAGAGACCAGGGAGTCTAACATCACTTGTAAGCCAACATTCCATTTCCCTTCCCTGCTACCTACTGAACTTGAATACTAGCATTTTGCGTTTCATGACTAGGACAACCAAATTCCTTTGTACTGCAGCTTTGTGCGGTCTTTTCCATTTACATAAATTTCAGCCCTTCCATTCTTTCTGCCAAAGTGTATAACCCCACATTTTCCCACATTATATTCCATTCGTGAAGTTTCTGGTCACTCACCTAACCTGTCTACGACCCTTTGTAGGGTCATTGTGTCATCCTCAATATTTGCCTTTCCACATATTTTTGTGTCATTTTAGTACATTCACTTTGGTCATTCAAATCATTGATGCATATTGTAAATAATAGGAAGCATGGATCTTGAAGCCACTCCTGAGATTGCAGGCTTAAAGATTTATTATAGATTTTTTTTTTTTTTAAAACAGTTATTATATTTCACTAATAAGGTTTTTATTTCATGATGGGCAAATTTTTTTACACAGAGGTTGGTTCATGGGTGGAACTTCCTGACGAAGTGGCGGATGGGGTACAATTACAAAGTTTAAAAGACACTTGGAAGGGTACACAAATAGAAATGGTTTGGAGGGATTTGGGCCAGGAGCACGCAGGTGGGACTAGTTTAGTTTGGAATTATATTCGGCATGGACTGATTGAACTAAGAGTCTGTTTCCATGTTATAAGATTCTATGGCTTTAATTATGCCCCTAGCATTAAGCCCTTTGGCTCTCCCTAGTTACAGATCGCCACCCTGAAAATGCCCTGTTATCTTGACTGTGTCTTCTATTAACTAGCTAATCCTCTATCAATGCTAATAGGGTAGCCCCAACACCATGTGCCTTCATCTTACTAAACAGCCTTATGTATGGCTGGTTCTGGAATGCCTTATGAAAATCCAAACATATCATTGACTCATCCTCCTTTATTTATCCAGCTTGTTTCTTCTTCAAAGAACTGTAACAAATTGTCTGGCATGATTTCCCTTTCACGAAGCCCTGCCGACTCTACTTGATTTTACCACAGGTTTCTAACTGCTCTGCTGTTATATCCTTCTGTAATAGAATAACTTTTGCCCAACACCAGATGGTAAGCTAACTGGCTACAGTTACCTGCTTTATTGTTTCTCTCCCTTTTTTGTGTCACATTGGCAGTTTTCCAATTCTCTGGAACTTTTCCAGAATCTAAGGATTCTTGGAAGATTACAAGTGCACCAATTAATTCTGTAGCTACTTCCTCTAAAATCCCAATATACAACCCATCAGGGAACATAACGGCTTTTAGCCACAATTGTTTCCATAGTACTTCTTTCTCTAGTGATAGTTAATGTGTTTATTTCCTTCATCCCTCCTCCGTCCTTTAGCCTCTTCATTATTTAGTATGTGTGGAATGCTATTAGTATCCTCTACCATGAAGATTTATGCAAGTTATTTGTTCAAATCATCTGCCATTTCCTGCCTTCCCATTATTATTTTACCAGCTTCGCTCTCTAAAGGCCCAATGCCCACGGTTGCCTGTCTCTTCATAGTTCTATATTTGAAGAAGCTCTGACTGTCTGTTTTTATGTTACTTGCTAGTTGCCGCCATACCTTACTCTTCCCCCCTTTGTTCTTTTTTGGACATCTTTTGTTAGTTTTTTTTAAGAACAACTTTTCCGATCCTTTGATTTACCATTAATCTTTGCAACATTGTATGTTTTTTCTTTGAAGTTGCTACTGTTCTTAACTTCCCTGGTTAACTATCTCGGTTTATTCGCTTCCTCGAATTCTTATCCCTCACTGGGATATATATATTCTGTGAGTCATCAACTATTTTTTAAATGTCTGCCATTGTTCATCAACCATCTTTTCTGCTAAACTTCTTGGAGTCCACCAACTATACCCTCATTCCCATGTAATTACCCCCTTTTATGTTTAGTACAGTTGCTTCTGACTTACGTTTCTCAATCTCAAACCGAATGTTAAATTCTACCACGTTATGGGCACTATCCCTGAGGAGATAAGTTGCTCTGAGATAATTTATTGAACCTGCCTCACTACACATTACCCACATATCCAAACAGCCTAATCCTTGGTTGGATCCATAATGTATTGTTCTAGGAAACTATCCCAAACACACTATGAATTCTTCCTTGCAGGTATCTCTGCCAATTTGAATTTCCTGACTAAAGATTAAAGTCACCCATGATTAATGCACTATCTTTTCCATCTTGTTATTTATTACTTCCACTCATGCATTCTATATCATCTGATGAAAGATCATTTCTTGCTAATATTCTAATTGCATTTCATACTAACAAAGCCTACTCTTCCCTCCTTGCTTGTCCTTTTGAAAGCTCACATATCCGTGAATGTTCAGTTCCCAGCTTTGATCTTGTTGTCATGATTCCATAATGGTTATAAGATCATACACATTAACCTCTATTTGCGCCACTAATTTGTTTATTTTATTCCAAATATTGTACATATTCAAGTAAAGAGCCATTAATCTTGCCTTATCATTGTTTGATTCCCCAATTGTCTTTATTTGTTACCACACTTTTGTGCTCATGTACTCTATCCCTTCATGTGCCCTTCTACGTATGATTGTCAAAATAATTGCCCTGCAATGCTGCCTTTTGATTTTCAAGCCTACCTTTTCCTTAGAACAAGCCTTCCTCCCATTAATTAGTTTAAAGGCCTTTCGATAGTCCTAGTTATTAGGTTCACCAGGACACTGGTCCCAATGCAGGTCAATTAAACCCCATCCAACTGTAACAGCTCCCTTCTACCCCAGTACTAGTGTCAGTGCCCAATGAACTGAAGCCCATTCCTCACACACCAATCTGTCAGACATGCATTTAACTCATTTACTTTACCCCATGCCAATATGCCAATGGCATTCTCTTTAAACACAATTATTAGCAAGTGTCAGCTTGCAACAGTGAAAAGCATAACTTATTTTATTTCAACATTTTTATTTTTTGTCTTCCGCTGTCATTATGTGTATTCTTCAGAGCCAGTAAAGATAATTGTCACTTACCAACGGATTGATTATCTGTATGATCTAGAGTCCAATGCAGCCTGAACATGTAGCCTTATAGTCACGAGCAAAGTATTACAATACATTGCGCAGTTCGGAAACATATCATTTTAAAAGGGCCAATTTCAATTTCTGTACTGCCTTTCACAAACTCAAGTATCCCAATGCTTTGTAGCCAATCAAGTACCCTTGAGATGTGAAGCAAGAAACACTACAACTTACTTGTGTAAAAGAAAATAGTGGTAACAAGCAGTGGTGATTCACCCTGCTCTTCATTGCAATTCTTCCTGAAGACTTGTGCAAAAATGTGTAAATCTGTTCTACAGAAGTTTTTTTTGAAAAGGAAAAGGTTTCTGAGTGTAGAACAGTAAATTAAAATTTGCTGCGAAAAGTACTTAATTGCCAGTTATGAAGAAACAGGTGGAGACAATATGGTTTTGGTTTTTTGAACTTTCCATGATTATTGTAGTCCCCTTTAATTTTTGCACCGAAAATAGTCCATAATTTTCAGCCACCCCCACAAATCTAACCACTTAATTTTGAGTGGTTTCTGTAACCAAGAAATATAAAAAGCTAAACATTCAGTTGTCTAACGATGAAAATAAATATTTACCCTGGCAAAATTAGAAGGTCAAAGACAACGAAGAAAGAAAACTGCTGATAGACATTCAATTACAGTAACGGTTTCAGAAGATGAGTATCTTCACAATAAGGATGGTAAATATATCCAGTGCTTTATGCTGTCAATAAACCAATAGTTGTACAGAAGAGCCAGTGCCTTATAATTTTTGTTATCTTTACATTGATATTTGGATAGTACTTATGAATAGCCCTTCAAATTCCTCCAGTTTAGCACAATGTATCCTACCTACAAACTGTGAACCTTTTAATCTTGTCTTCACAACTATTAGAATCAATTCATTCTAACTATATAATGATAAAAATAATATGAATGCCCAGTTTGTACGCTCTTGTCTGCTAGAAATGTGTCCCATTTCTTTCAGTAAAAATACAGAATAAAATGAACAAAGGATATTTCCAAATTCATTCCACAGTATCTCATTTGCTAACGCACGGTCCTTCCAACAGCACACAGTATTTCAACTGGATAATCGGAAAGTTACAAATGAGACCAAGCATTTCCCAATGAAGAGAGAGCAAAACTGAGGTTAGGTCAACTCATCTTGCTTGTACATACTCCTCTGGTAGCTAGTAATAGATTGGCAGAAGCTGAGAGATCTGTTGCAAGATCCCATTACCCGTTCTTGGCATGTAAATACTGTAAAATATGGTGAAAAGGGTATTTATGGCAAGTATGACAATTGTTTTTAAACTAAGTGTTACAGACTGTAAATCCGTAAAATATTCATACTACTTATTCTTTATATGGTCTTCAACAATGAACATTAATAAAAACACCTCAGGAGGAGGCCATTTGTATTGAAATTGAACAGGCTCTAAAAATGTTCGCAGGCAGAGGGAGATGATAATCTGGGGTCGAGGCTATCAATAAGCTATCATATTGAAATCCATCTCATACTTATGGGAAAAGTAAAAGAGAAGATACCTAGTGAGATTTTTCTCAGTCTATGTTGAGGCTCATGGATTATTTGAATGCAGTAAATGTTAATTGATTGGAAACCAGGAAAGTTCATTCATTGCCATGTTTAAATCTTCCAGCATTCCTAAATTCATAGGACTCAGACAACCAACATGCCTGGAAAGAGAAAATCTTCCTTGAAGACTTCTGTTTTTGTTAAAAATTGAGCAATATTATTATTAGGTTGTGATTTGGTTAGAGAACATGTTAAAGAATGTTCATCCTCTTTGCAAAATTATATTTTGTTCATATGAAACGTTCTTTCCCCACAAAGAAAGGAGAGACCAAAGGGGTTAGAGATGCACTGGATTTTCCACCCAATTTACAATGACCCAGGAATTATGGGGTTTCCCATGTTGTTGAAGTGGTGAGACAAAGCTGGGATGATTCCTACACTGGGTGCGTGTCCATCGTTGCACTTGCGATAATGTGGCCATTTTCCAAATTTCTACCTTCTTCCTGGAATTGCAGTTATATAGGATTAAGATGTAATGTTGCCACAAAGAACTGCAGTTGGCCATTTTAAAAATACACAGTGAAAATAATAAAGGCTTCTTGACTCCAATTACTTTTTTCCTGTGCCAATCATTAAAAGCAACAACATCAACTATACTTTCTGTTTTTACTACTACCTACAGCAACATTGATGACGCAGTTCAACATATATCCTTGCCCTTACCAAACAAAAACGATGTGATTGTTGCTTTAATAGTTAACGTCAACTTTGTGTTTTCAATCTGGCTCTAGATTCTAAATCTCTGGACAACCTCATATCTTCAAAATCTTGCAGCAAAATTTCTTTTTTGGCTATTCAGATGCAGAGCAGAAGTGGAAAAGGCCACAAAGGGAATCTGAGTTGATTAAACTGCTGCTACAATCAATTCCCGAAAAACAATTGCCACTTTTTTGTGTAAATCAAGTTACAATTAAGAAACATAGATAGTAAAGTAAATTGGAAAATTATTGCCAATAAACTAAAGTAAATGACCTTGAATTATGAGGTATTTTCCTTGCGGAAGTTCCATTTGCCACTTTATACAATGCCATTTTTGGTATTGTGCTATGCTTTTCTCTGCACAGTTCACAGTACTGAATACAGATATCCCTGGTAATGATATATTTGAGGCACTCATTATCAGTACCTCTAATTCTTACACAAGTGCATACTTTTGTTCACCCTAAAGACTGAACACAGCTAATTAAAAGTGAAAAGGATAAGATGATTGGGCTGTACCCATTCTCCACAGCAGCTGGCTTGACTGCTACTCTGGAATATTTCCAAACCAACAGCACCACAAAACCCTAGACGAGATAAAAGCTGAAAAAAGAAAACAAGTACCAATCTGACAAACTGTAAATAAGATTTGGGATAGAGCTTCTCAAACCAATGGAGGTACTGTATACTGCATGTCTTCATTGGAAATGCAATTCTTCCTTACATCATGCCTTGAACAGTCTTTCTTCCTTTGGTAGCTAAGAAATAATGATGCGAGTTTCCCAAGTACGATTGGTATTCAGTATCATTGCCAACGAGTACGTGGCCCTAAAATAAACTTCTCCTGGTTCACTGGTTGAAGCTGAAGACTCAAGTTCGTTGGGGCATGGTTTACTTACCCTCAATATTTTACATGTTTGAACTTCTGCACAATAACATTTCCTCTGTGTGCAATGTGATCTAAAGTTAAAACTAAGATCTTCAGTTAGGTTATGGTTTTGCCTGACAGAATAAATGGAAGAGATCTAATCTTCGTCTGCAATGATTTTCAGAGAATGGAAATTAAAAGGAAGTTCACAGAATACACTTTGCTTAGATTACGGAGCAGCTCATCATTCAGTCTTTTAATTAAAGCTGAAAACTGCAGATCAGTAAATTTGCAATGTTACGCAATATAAATAGCCACATAAAAGGTAAAACCCATGGGGACATTTCTGATAGAAACTATAATACCTGGGAAATAAAAATATAATTAGGAACAGTACTTTACCTCCATTAATACGCAATATTTACACAATTATACTGTTGAAGACTTGAGTTAGTAAAAGAAGTAGCAATTTGTCAGCCCTAAAAAATACATGACCAATAAATGCATGAAGTTTGATGTTGACTGTTTTAGGTATTAAGCACTGAATCCAATTTTAAAATTATTTTATCCCCTTAACTAGGGGATCAAGTAAAACCAGTGTATGATTTTATGTTGGAGACAGTGCACAATTTGATTGTGCTTGCTGAGTTGCAGAATTTTACGAAATAATTTGCTTCTGAGATATGGGTGTCATTGGTCGGACCAACATTTATTGCCCATCCCTAGTTTCTCGAGGTGATGGTGAGCTGCCTTCTTGAAATGATTTGGAAGGTGCTGTCTAAAGAACATTTGCGAATTCCTTTGCGCATTTTGTCAAGATCCACAGTGCTGCTACACAGTATCAGTGGTAGATGGAGTGGATCTTTATGGATGTAATGCCAGTCAAGCGACTACTTACCTTAGATGGTGTCAAGCTTCTTGAGTATTGCAGGAGCTGCATTCATCCAAACAAGTGTAAAGTATTCTATCATACTCCTGATTTGTGCCTTGTAGATGGGCTTTGGGGAGTTAGGTGGTGAATTATTTGCTGCACAATTCTGAGCCTCTGACGTGCTCTTCTAGCCACTGGGTTTACATAGCCAATACAGTTCAATTTCTGGTCAAAGGTATCTCCAGAATATTGATAAGCCACTTTTAATCTCTGTTAAATATAGATTGCTTGAATGTTTCTCGTCTATATTGGCCCTATGTCACGAGGTCCTCCTAAGTGAAGGTTCAATGGTTACAAACAACTCATTGCAATCTCCCAAAAAGTCAATCTTTCCATCTGCAGCCTCTGAGCACAAAAGCAAATGATCTAATTCTGGACAACATCAAAATCAAGCCAGGTGATTAAGCCTTGATCACAGTCAGTGATAGACCATGTCATTCTTGAAGTGTTTTATTTTCTCTCTTCTTCTTCCTTGACAGAGCCATTGTCACAGTTGACTGTACCATCTCTTGTCCCTCACCCCCCAAAAGGGGGATGTTTTGACCAGTATCCGGATTGTGTCCTGGAACTACTAGCTCTGGAATTAATCCTTGTCTCCTTCTGTTTCTTATTTACAATGATTCAATTCAAACAAAATATGGTGAGTTCCCACTTTTTTTTCCTCTCCTATATGGCAGCAGGCTACTTGTCTAAAACTTAGCAATGGACAAGGTACATTCTCCTTTAAACATCTGGAGGATTGAAACCACCTGTCAAACTCTGTCATTAATTTCATCGCTCTCGCAACCACTGCCTCAGAATATCTCAAAACCAATCTTGTTATTGAACTTGACACTGAACTGACCTTCCAGATCCATTGGTTGGATTCTATGCTCCCCTACTAGGAGGTTTGATTGGAGGGAGAGCATATAAACTTCAGTAGCAAGCCTTCTCATTCCTTACCCACTTCCAATTGTCTGAAATTTTATTTGACAGGGGAAGAGAGAGCAACGGTGGCAGCTGACTGCCACTGGCCTATTCAGGCCCTTAACAAGCCAATCAGGTTGGCCAGCAGCTCTCTAGAAGGGATATAAAAGGAAGGTGGCAGAAGTCTCACCTCGGAGCGTATAATGCTGCCCGCAGTCTTAAATTGCTATCGGGCAGCCACTGGGGGCAGACTCTCCACCGACCTTTTAGCTGGTAGAGTTGGATTGTGGTACTCCATAAATGTGAATCCATTTCAACTGCATAAATGCTGCCAAATCCTGTTTCCTTAATATTTGCTGCCTCTGGTCTCTGCTGACTCCCTTCCTCAAACATTGTCACCAGCTGACCAACTTAATTAATCCAACGTTCGTCTGGATGGCTGATCATGTTCTATATACTCACTTGAAACACTGCTGCCTGTATTTGTCTCGCACCTGTTCATCCATCATTCTTGTGCTCATGAACATAGAAAGACAGTAGGCTCCTGAACAGCTTGGATTTTAAATTCTCGCCTCATTTCCATGACTTTGGAGCATCATTCTTCACATCTCTGTAACCACTACAATCTCCAGAATTCTCTGTTCCTCCGATTTTGGCTCATTGTTTTCTCTACCAACCATTGGCAGTCAGCCATTTAATTCCCATTATTTGGAATTCTACGCCCAAAACTTTGCAACTTTCGCTTTTAAGTTTTATCACCCCTCTAAAATCTTCCTCTTTTAGCTTGTCCACACTCGCACACATTGGGACATTTATGTTACTCCTCTGTGACTGTGACTAAACATCCCCTCCATCTGCACTAGTCTCATTTCAACTATAGCAGAAGTTGATCCAATTTGAAAAGTATAGGGACCTTATTTTGGCTGTCACATCTCCAGCCATTAAGTGTTGGCCATAATGTTAATTAAGTATAAATGAAATACAACAATACAGATGTTATGAAGCATCGTCCTTACATCTTCAAACTCCCATTGAAGAGCACTTCGCATCTATGCGGATACCTTCAACTGACAACTGAAATACAATGTATATATCCCTGAACTTTGGCAGTTAAGAGTCAACCATATTGCTCTGGATTTGTAGTCACATGTAGGCCAAACTAGGCAAGGACCATAGGTTTCTTTCCCTAAGGGGCATTAGTGAACCAGATGGTATCTTTACAACAATTGACAGTGGTTGTGTAATCATTGAACTAACTGTTTTAATTTTATTGAACTCAAACTTCACCATCTGCCAGGGTGGGATTTGAACTCAGGTCCCCAGATTGTTGGCCCGGGACTCTGGGTTATCAATTATCATCATTATGGCACTGCCTCCTCCCACTGTCATTTAATAAAGAACACATAAGCTCACAAGGCCAGTATTGGCTGCCCATCTCTAATTCCCCTAGAGCTGAGAATTAAAGCCCCTTGCTCACTATTGTCCAACCATACCCTCCTAATTGGCAAGACATGACATTCTTAGACTGTTACAGATGCAAAAACAGTTTTACCAAGAACTGAATGCAGGTTAGCAGAAAAGTAGCAATAAAGATCATAAATTAGGTTATCTTCAAGATCAGGTCCAACAGATCCATTTTAACAAATCACGTGTTGCAAATATCAAGATAACATTTCCTTTTGTACACCGGAAATAAATGTTTCTTGCAATGGCTAATATGTGTACTCTACATAGATGCAAAGCTCATAAGATAAAAGCTAACTGCTCTTCAAACAGATCGCAGGTTGAATTTAATAAAGCATATCATGGGATGCTTCAAGAAAAAGATTTTAGCTCTTTACTCTAGTAATTTTGTCGATACCTATCCAATAACAGACAAGACAAAAGTACATAAAATAATATTGACTTGGATAACTTCAAGTTGAGCACAGCCATCTTACAAAATATTATTCAAATATTAAATACAACTAATGAGACTGGAGGAGTTCTGTCAGCAGATGTAAACGGTCTCATCTAAACAATCTTTTTATGGAAGTTTAGCTGTAATAAAATCATACCACATTAAAGAATATATTTATGATATTCTATTTACACTGGCCATTAGATGGTGCCAACAAGGGGAAATAAAGTTTGTGTTGAAGGAAGAAACCGTCTAGACATTCATATATATATATATATATACACACACACGCAGGGAGTGTTGTTAGCAGAGCTTATTTTCTGCTCCCTGATTTCATATTAATTGCAAAACTCCTTCTCAGACACAGACTGTAAAGCATGCAACTTTAACCAGACTATAATTTAGGAGGTTTCGGCTTGTCCTAATTAAAACTAAACATATCTCTCACATGTACAGTATCCTCATTCTCCTGTGGAATTAAGTTTTCTTTGAACTGTAGATTCAGTGACATGTTTATAATTTTATCCATTTTAATTTTAAAATGTTTGAGATTTTTCCAATAGAATAAGATGTCTGCAGAAAGTTCGTTCATTGTCATACAGAATACATATAATCTCTGAATAAAAGTAAGATACTTTATTTTGTGATGCAAAAAACTTATAAATGTACATTTTAACCATATTTTGAAGCTTATTTACAATTAACACCAGATTTTTCTATCATCTGAATTGTGAGAATGATAGCAAACCTCTTTAATAAATTACCCTTATATATTGCAACCACCTAAGTTAAGCAGCAGGTTTGCTGACATTCGTAGTCTGTAACTGGCATTTCTAGGTCCTTTGAAAACATTGTTTTTTGTTTCACACTTCTGAACTATTGCCTCGTATAAAATAACAAGAATGATTTGTTATGTACAAATTCTCAGAAGCTAGGCATCAGTTAATGAGCTTGGATTTTACTTAGATATAGAAAACAAACATGACAATACAACTTGATGAATGACAATTGCATTTCAGCCTGCTCACGATAGCACCAAATTACATGTATAGTACAACTAACTTAAACATTTTGAGTCTGACATCTGTTGGCAGACAAAAAACGGAAGAGAAAAACAAATTTCAGGTTAGCCCACAAATCTAACACAGAATGGAACATTCTATGATACATTTGTCACTTGCCAGAAAGCTGCCTGAGGGCAAGTTAAATATAGTATTAAAACCTTTGGCTGAAGTTAAATTCATATAAACTAACAGATCTCCTGTGGTCATGATCACAGGCAGTCTGGGGTGTATGAACAGCTCCTATTTCTTACCTCTGCGCTGCTGTGGTCTAAGTAAGACAGCAGTACCCCATTGCTGCAATCCTGTTCAATAAATTTATTGAAACAACATAACAGATGGGGTAAAAACATTACATCCCTTAATGGCAGGCAAATGGGACTAGTTTAGTTTGAGAAACTTGGTCAGCATGGACAAATTGGACCGAAGGGTCTGTTTTCGTGCTGTATGACTCTATCACAAGATTTGCATGTCACTGATGAAATAGGTATAGATAATTTTCTTACCACTTTACAAAACTAGTTGAAGATGCAACAAATGTCTTCCTTAAACATCTTAATGCAAGTCATTTACATTATGACATCTCATACCCCTGAAAGCTCAATGATGTGATGCTTTAAAACATTGCTAATATTGCACAAGAAATGTAAATTCTGCTTTATACTGTGATTATACTATGCTCAACATTATGTTCATACATGTCTGCTGCAAACGATACACATCTTACGAAGGTGACATAGTTAATATAAAGTAACCTCTTTGCTAGAAGACTTGTGACTCAGCTGATAGCACTCTTGCCCCTGAGCCAGAAGACTCGAGGACGAGGTGGTCAAGGAAGATTGTGAACTGGCTTGCAAGTTCTTCCAATATTCCAAACTATTCTCCAAGGGAAAGTGTGTGAACATACAAAAACAAAAACAAAACACAACTTCTTAAAATTTTAGCTGTAATCATCATTTCAGCAAAGTTGAGAGAATATGATTTGAAAAGTTGCTGGAATTTTTCCCCGAAGAGAAGAACCATTTAGCTGGCAACCTGGACAATTGCTAATACTCACACCTGAGTCAGGAGGTTTTAGATTCTAACATCTTTGTTGAGGGCATAATCTCAACTGGCATTTCAGGGTGGTGCTCAGCTGCACCATAAGAGGAACCACCTTTTAAAGGAAATACTGACCTAATTTCTCATCTTCTATTCTAAGCTCTCCAGGATGTCTGAGAGGTTTGAAAGATGTTATATACAAAAGTAAATTTTCTCTGTTTAATTTCAGTGTTACAATTCAAATAATATTGAGGAATTATTTACACTCACTGCAAAGGAATTCTGTCAAATACATTTTAGAAATTCTGTTGACTTCTACTGATCTAAATTATGAATACATTCTCAACTGAGGGCTGAATCATGTTAGGAGCAGCAGTAAATAATCGCACAATAACTCCAAAAAGCTTTCTGAACTAGTTGTTAAACTTCTACAACCTTTTTCTCAAGTTGAAAAATATGCCACTTTGTGTAATCTTTATGTACATTATGTTTTAAAATGAACATGAATACATTGCTGCACGATTTTACATTTGAAGCTTTACAACCGGAATATAATTTGACAGTTAATAATGCAATGTTAAATTATGATCTACATTCATGAGTGCAAGGGCTGTCATTAAAATTACATCTTTCAAAGTGACTGTACCTCACCAAACTTTATACAAATACAAAATCTGAGTTTGTTTTGAACTGTGGCAATTAACACTTTTGAGCTGTGGCACACTTTAAAAACTCTAACCCCAATATTATCATCGTTCATAAAACTTTCACCACGACTATAATTAAATACAAGTTCATCATAAAATTTCCAGTGACGAGTTATGCCTTAACTGAGGTACTGTTGAAGTGATGGTAGTGTTGTCCTTTAAATAAAATGGTTGGCTAAATTTCCTGATTTACTCATCTCAGAAGTTCAAGTTGACATTACGAATCCCAAAATTTTATTTATAAAAAAATAATCAAATTCTCCTGCTTTGCTGCTTAACATTCTGCTGTCAACTGATGCCATGAGAACAGATTAACTATTCTTTCCCTTAATCCTCTTTGTCATGCAATTGTGCGCTTACTGGTTATTATGTTTTTCTACATCACAGCAGCAATTCTATTTTAGAGTGATCCACAATATAGGAGTTGGCAAGTCATGTTGAGGTTGTACAGGACATTGTGTTCAGTTCTGGTTGCCCAGTTATAGGAAGGATATTATTAAGCTGGAGTGGATTCAGAAGAGATTTACGAGGATGCTGCCAGGTATGGAAGGTTTGAGTTATAAAGAAAGGCCTGGATAGGGTGAGACTACTTTCACTGGAGCATAGGAGGTTGAGAGGTAACCTTACACAAAAGTTTATAAAATAATAAGGGGTATAGAGAGTTAATGGCAGTTAGGATGGGAGATTTCAAGACTACGGGGCACATTTTTAAGATGAGAGGGGAGAGATTTAAAAATGATTTGAGGGACAATTTTTATTTTTTTTTAAGCACAGAGGGTGGTTTGCGTATGGAACGAACCTCTTGAGAAAGTGGTGAATGTGAGTACAATTACAATGTTTAAAAAACATTTGGATAAGTACATGAATAGGAAATGTTTGGCGGGATATGGGCCAGGAGCAGGCAGGTTGGACAAGGTTAGTTTGGGGTTATAACACAATGTGGAGCTGGAGGAACACAGCAGGCCAGGCAACATCAGAGGAGCAGCAAAGCTGTCGTTTTGGGTTGGGACCCTTCTTCAGCAGGGACAGAAATGTCAGCTTTCCTGCTCCTCTGATGCTGCCTGGCTTGCTGTGTTCCTCCAGCTCCACACTGTGTTATCTCTGTCTCCAGCATCGGCAGTTCTTACTATCTCCTAGTTTGGCATTATGTTCACCATGGATGGGTTGGACTGAAGGGTCTGTTTCCACGCTGTATGATTCTATGACTCTATGTGAAGCTCTTCTGTAATAACGTGTATAAATTTATGCTCTTCAGTTATTTGCTTTCTTTTAAATAATGGATGGCTCAAAATGGAGGACTGACAAAAACTGAAATTACTGGAGAAACTCAGCGGTCTGGTAGTAGCTGCGGAGAGAGAAACAGAGCTACTGTTTCAAGTCCAGTGGCCCTTCTTCAGAACCTCATAAGTGTTGCTAAACTACACAAGGTAATAATCAGGCTACACAGAATGGCACAAACTGTTTTGGTGCCTTTATCTGAGGAAAGATTCACTGGCATTGGAGACAATCCAGAAAATGTACACTAGGTTTATCCTGCATTTGAGGGGACTGTCATATGAGGACAGGTTGAGTAGGTTCAGCCTGTGTTCTTTGGAGTTCATAAGAATGAAAAAAAAAAAAGCCCTTATTGAAACATGCAAGGTTCTTTGGCACTTGACAGAGTAGATGCAGAAAGGTTATTTCTATTTATGGGAGAGTCTAGGTCGAGACGGCATAATCTCAGGGTAAGGGATCATCCATTTTTAAAGAGATGAGGTTTATTTTTCCCTCTGAGGTAGTGAATCCGTGGAATTCTTTGCCGCAAAGAGCTGTTGAGGCGGAGTCATTAAGTATGTTCAAGGCCGAGTTACAGATTTTTAATTACTAAGGAAATCAAGAGTTATGGGGGAAAAGGAATGTGTAGTTGAGAATTATCAAATCAGCCATGAGCTCACTGAATGGCAAAGCAGATTTGATAGGCTGAATGGACTACTTCTGCTCTCATATTATGGTCTTTTAAACTTGAGATTAACAATCCATTGAATTGCTCCAGGTCATACTATGTAAATGGTTGTGATGCCATCAGGACTGGTTACCTCACAGTTCAATGTCAGTTATGGTTGCTTTGACATGCCACAATCTCAATTTGAGCCATCCCTCACGATCCACTGACAGAGAAGTGGACATGTCTTCTATGACTCATCCACTACCCTTGGGGTTGCCCAGATTTTCCAGGGAAGACTGAAACCCAGCAATTAATTGCTTATGTTAGTAACTAAGTTGTGGATAGTGATGTTTACAATCAACCAAAGATGTGCCATTGAAGGGATGATGCTGTCATTACTTTGTAGGTATGGGGTATGTTTCAGTAGGGACAAAGGGATGTTCTGTGTCAATGGCCATGAGATTGGGAGCTGGGGCGGTGGGGGCAGGTGCAGCAGTCTTGACTTGGACCTCATACTGAAGTATGTTTTTCAACCTAAATCTGCAAACTTAAAATTTTAAGAAGGCAGCCAAACCCTGCCCAGTTAGTGCCTAGTCCAAGCAGTCTGTAAGAACGAGACGTGGCTTATTGAAACAAATATGTTATATCAATGAGATAGGGGATAGGAGGAAAGATCAGATCAGCAATGATCTTATTCAATGGTGCAGCAGGCTCGAAGGGTCAGAATAGTATCATCCTGCTTATTTCTTATCGTCAAAAATGATAAGATTGATCCCACTAACAACAAGGACTAGGCATGCTTATCTTTTCTGTGGGCAGAGGCTGTTGAGATGTTGACTGAGAAATAGTGGGGGGACACCCCCTGCTTTTCTTCAAAATATTGCCAAAGGAACTTCTATCACCAGCTGGGGGAGCAGATGGGAGGCTCGGTTTAACCTCCCTATGCCCCACAAAAAGCAAGCACCGGATTTGCAGTTCTTAAGCTCGAGTTTTTGAAAGATATTTGAATTGCAAACTAGTCACAGATTTCTTGGTGAAATGAACTACGATTAAACATGGGATTATAATAACAGAAAGAACAGTACTATTACAAAGAATGAGGTTCAGATCACAATGAGGTTCACTGGTTGCCCAACAGTGGGACTTAAAAGTATTATTTTCTCATTTCTAACTTTTTAAATATATTAACTTTTTTTGCATGTACAGAGCAGTTGCTATTCTTTCCATTCATTCTGAGTGACAGTCAGGCATTCTACAGTAATTTCACCATCACTAAATGGTATAGCATTTCCTGGCACAGAAACAGGCCATTCACCTCAACAGGTCGATGCCTCTGCTTTTGCTCTGTAGCACTGTTTTTCCACACTAACTTCATCTAATAAGCATCCTGGTCTTCCTTTCAAATTTATCTAGCTTTTACCTCTACTTTAGAATTCTATCCCTCAAAAAATTAAACCACTTTCTTGCATTTGTTGGTTTTAAGTAACCTGCTGTTTGAATTAACGTGTACACCTGTTTGTTCAGATTTCTCTTGTTCTTTGAAGAGCACAGAGTCTTTGAATATTTCAAAGGTAAAATTATTGAGAGTCTTATTCAGCAAAGGGGCAAAACATTTTCAGGATAGATAGGAATCTGGATTTGCAGTTAAAATCAGATTGGCCATAATCTTATCGAGTGTTGGAGCAGGCTTGAGGGATTGAGTGGCTTATTCCTGCTCCTAATTCATTTATATAATAATTTTACAAGGAGTACTTGGCTGCTTTATTTTTCTAACCAAATACATCAACTGATCTCTATAATGAACTTTGTTTGCAGATTACATGTCTGATCATCCTGAATTTTATTCATTCCTTCCTGTATTTGTTTGCAGCCCTGTCTTACCAACAGCTCCCAAATTCATTAGTAAATTTTATGATTGAACCTCCATTCTTGAAGCTAGTCGCATTGTAAACTTTGAACTACATTGGTGTCAGCACCAATTCCTGTGGAACACCTCTTCCTATTTATTTTGCCAACTGCAGCAGCTACTTTTAACCTCAACCTCTGTTCTTGGTTTCAGAACCAGATTGCTTTCTATCCTACTATTCCTTCTGCTTAGCTGAGAGCCACTTAGGTAGTAGCTTATCAAAGGCCTTTAAGAAATCTACGTCAATACATTATTCTGATCTACTGCCTCTGTAACCAGTACAAACATTTTGTTAAAGCTGGTAAAGTATGATCACCGTTTCCCCTGCCCCCAATCCCACCCCAACCTTGGAATCCATGGTGATTCATTATAGTTTTGGGCTTTAGTTTCTTTTTATCATATCTTTTGTGCAAGAAATACATAATCCTTCCCATCAAAGATATTTAAGCTGACTGGTCTATCATTCCTGAGAGTTGATCTATTTCCCTTTATACAATTCATAAAAGTTGAAGATAAAGAGACGTGCAAGAATTAATTTTTAAAAAAAAGCCACATTGAAACAAGTCAACAGAAAAGAAATGCTGTTTTGCTCCCTTTTCTTAAAATTTTATGCTACATATACAACTGCTTGTTTCAATAACAAATTGGCTTTCATCTCAACAACATTGGATTTCTTTCATTTGTGCACAAATATTTAGTAGGAACAGTAGATATTTTTAGATTTGTTTTTCCTACATTGCTGCATCACAAGCAGTTGGATATTGCCCCAGAGTCAAATACCATGCTCAATACCAAATGTGTAATTATTAATCATTTAAATTCTATTTAGATTCAGCCAACAGTGTACTCAGCTGTGGTCTATGTTTGGAACCTGAAAGCATTCGAATTTTCACGCGGTCAAAGGTTCTGGTTCAAGCAACATTTATTTACAAACATTTATAAAGAAAAATTGAAATTCCAATTTAAAGAGGCCATGATTTTGTTTAAGGTCGTAGATAAATTTACTGGAATCATGCAGCTTTATGATCATTCCCCACATCTTCCTAAATTCTACAGACACTGGAGCAATTCCTACAGATTGGATGCCAAATGTTATCCCAAAGGTAGGGGGAGAAAGAGAGCGAGAGCGAGAGAGGGGCAAACAAAGAGAATTACAGATCAGTTAATGTCACATCAGTAGTGGGAAAATTTTAGAATTTAACATAAAAGACATGATAACAGAAATACATCAAACATCAATAGGATTGGATAAAGCTAGCAAGGGATTATGGAAGGCAAATTATACTTAACAAATCTACTGGAGTTTTTTTGAGGATGTAACTAGTGGAATAGATAAGGGAGAGCCAGTGGATGTGGAGCAATTTGGATTTTCGGAAGGCTTTTAATAGGGTCCATCATGAGAGTTAGCGGGCAAAGTTAAAGCACTTGGAAAACGCTGTAATATTCTGACATGGATTGAGAATTGGTTGACAGCCAGGAAACAGAGCGGGAAAAAATGAGTCTTTTTCCAAGTTGGGTGGAGGCAGGGTATTATAAGGATTAGTGCTTAGGCTCCAGCTATTCACAATTTATATAAATGACTTGGATGAGGGAATCAAATGCAACATTTCAAAGTTTGTGGACAACTAAAACTGGGCAGGATCATGAGTTATGAAGTTGATGGAAGGAGGCCCCAAGGTGATTTAGACAAGTCTAGTGAGTGGGCAAATACAAGACAGATGCGGTGCACCTTGATACATTCTTCAATGTGGGGGGAAAAAAAACAGAAAAGTACAGTATTAGTTAAATGGGGGTACATTGGGAAGTGTGGATGCACAAAGGCATCTCAGCGCCCTTTTACACCAGTCAATGAGTCAGGCAGGTGCAATACACAATTAGGAAGGCAAATGGTATATTTACCTTCATTGTGAGACAATTTATGCTCAGAAGTAGGGATGACTTTCTGCAGTTTACAGGGCCTCGGTGAGACCACACGTGGAATATTGTGAGAAGTTTCAGTCTCCCTACCTGAGAGGATATACTTGCTACAGAAGTCTGCAGAAATCTACGTGATTATTTATGGGATGTGGGCATCACTGGCTGTACCAGCATTTACTTTCCTTCCCTAACTGCTCTTGAGAAAATGGTGGTGAGTAAAATGGTGGAGCTTCAGACTCCACCATCAGTAGAAATGGTGGTGTTTGATGGGGGTGGGAGGTGTGGGACACACTAGATTCTGCATGGTCTTTCTGCAGCTTACACTTGGCATCCACGTGCTCTACTCAAGAGACGCTCTAAGTGGCTTGGGGCTTAGCGGATGCTTCTTCTTCAGTTTATGCACTCTAAATCAAGTGATTCCTACAGGCCGGTGTAAATGTCACATTTGTTTAGGGAGGCTGGCAAGGATATCTTTGTTGCATTTCCTCTTACCCCTAGAGATCACTAACCATTGCAGAGATCAGTGAAGAGCACTCATTTAGGGAGTCTTGTGTCAGGCATGTGGGCAATGCAGACCACCTATCACAGCTGGTTGTGTGTGATCAGTTTCTCAATACTGGGGATATCAGACTGGGAGAGGGCACTCACATTGGTATGCCTATCCTGCCAGTGGATTTTCAGGATTTTGCGCTGACAAGAACTCTCCAGAGGTTTGAGATGTCTGCTGTACATGGTCCATGTTTCTGATGCATACAGGAGACCACAGATGCTCTGTAGATCACGAGTTTGGTGTTGGGTTTGAGAATATTATACATACTGTTCCTCTGGCAACCAAAGGCTGCACTGCAGCATTGGAGTCTGGATTTCATTGGCTATGTCTGCTCGTTCTGAGAGGAGGCTCCCTAGGAATGGGAAACAATTCACATTGTCCAGGGGCTTGCTGTGGAATTTGACGGTCAGGGAGCCATCTTGTGTAGCAGGAACAAGCTGCTAGAGATCCTTTGTTTTCTGGATATTTAGTCTGAGGCCTATTCTGTCACAGGCTCCAGGGAACGTGTTGACAATGTCTTGTATCTAGACCTCTGACTGCAGACATGCAGGCATCGTCGACGTACTGCAGCTCGATGACAGTAGTCGGGCTGGTCTTGACTATGGCCTGGAGGCAAAGGTTGAACAGCTTCCTGCTCATCCTGAAGTTTAGCTCCACTCCGGCAGGGAACTTCATGGATACTTTCTCACCTCAGTGTTGATAAGGTACGAATCCTACTCACACAACTGACAACCGAAGACAGAAGGAGGACATCAGTCAAGAGAAAAGAACAAGAGGCATGTGCCTAGGCAGCCAGAAACCAAAAGCTGGTATTCCATTGTAAATGACTGAATCTACTGCTTTTACCTTGAGTATAATTTCTTTTGTACTTAATGTGATAAACTATATTCAGTTCTGTGAAACTTTTGAAGAAAAATAACTTGTACATAACTACAAAGTCATTCTATCAGGACTGGCAAATGGTTTAAAATTGTTCTCTTCCAAAATTAACTGTCTATAATTGTAGGTCAGTTAGGTCTTAGCATTAAAACAAAGTAAACCTCAAAATCTTACAGAAACATGATCATAATACTTTGTGTCATTGTAGCAGGTGTCCTTGTTGCTTATTTACTGGCACATTTTCCATTTGCTACTCATTGAATAGCTAGTTTTACCATTGCGTTTTAGCAAACACAATCAAGAAAAATAGTAATTTCTTTTGTCTGCTATACTTTTGCCAAATTTCTAGTATGATGGATATTCTATTGCCCTGTAACAAATTGACACTACTGTCACTGAATAATTATATGAAGCTTCTGCAATTAAATGACAAGTGGAAACCACATTGTCTTTCAAATAATTTTTTTTGAAAGTAAAAACCAGTAGTTTGGTGAGGGAAGCATAAGTTCCAAGTGCTTGGAATGTGTCGGCATTGGGTGAAAACTTATTTTATTTATTTTAAAACAGTCAGTCAGACTTTTGGAGTGAAATGGTTCAAGTATCATGATATAGCTCCATGGCTAAGTGCTTGCAGACCTAACTACCCCCAAAAGAGAGGAGCACTCACATTATGCCAAAACCAGCTTTAAGTGGTTGTTTTTTTTTTTTTTGCATTGTATTGTGTTAAATAGAGATAATCCCACAGAATAACCCAGCATGTCTGGAAAACATTCCCCTAGGGATGTTTGCAAGTAAATGGGAAATGGGCGTAAGTATAATTAGACAGCTGTGCTGATGGTTTTCTTTTTTTTTTGGGAATTATTTAAGCAAAATTTTGTGTTTTTTTCCCAGTTTAGACGAGAAATTAAAACTCCAGATGGTTTAATGGTCAATGGTAACCAAAGGAAACAGATTATTTAAGTTTTTAATTATACCAAAGGCGGCACTGGATAATTTAACCACATGTGCATTTCTTCAGTCATTTAACACATGGTAAAGGAAAAAAGCAGATGTTTCTCTCAAACCTTCCTTGGCTGCTTTCTGATTCCTTGCCCAAGTCTCCAATCTTCAAATGGGGTCTTCGTTTACAGACCAATTCAAGATAGGAAATATTATTAGTTGAGACAGCTGAGGATAAACTGGTCTTCAAATCCTGATAATATGCTAGTGATACACTAAGTGGCAAGACTTGAGGAAATTCACACCAGGAATCACAAAGTCTTTCTCAAGGTTTTTATTCAGTATTATTCAATAAGAACGGTTGGATAGGAATCATAAGATATAGGAGCAGAATTAGGGTAGTGAATCATGGCTGATTATGTTTCTCAACCCCATTTGCCTGCCTTCTCCCCGTAACCCTTGATCCCCTTTTCAATCAAGAAGCTGTCTGTCTCGGTGTTAAATAGACTCTATGACTTGGTCTCCACAGCCTTAGGCGGCAATGAGTTCCACAGACTCATCACCCTCTGGCTGAAGAAATTCTCCCTCATCTAAAGGATCGTCCCTTCACCCTGAGGCTGTGCCCTCTGCGTACTAGTCTCTCCTACTAGTGGAAATATCTTCTCCACTATCCACTCATCCAGGCCTCTTAGTATTCTCTAAGTTTCAATCAGATACCCCTTATCCTTCTCAACTCTTATCAAGTAAAGACCCAGGGTCCTCAACCGGTCCTCCTATGACGAGACCTTCTTCCTGTGGATCTTTCGTGTAAACCTGCTTTGAATCCACTCCAAAGCCAGTACATCTTTCCTCAGAAATGGGGCCCAAAATAGTTCACAATATTCCAAGTGTGGTCTGATCAGAGCCTTACACAGCCTCAGAGGTGCATCCCTGATCTCGTTTTCCAGCCCTTTTGAAATGAATGCCAACATTGCATTTGCCTTCCTAATGGCCAACTGAATCTGCACTTTAACCTAGGACTCAAGTCCCTTTGCGCTTCAGATTTCTGAAGCCTTTACTGTATACCTCTACTCTTTCTACCAAAACGTACAACCTCATACTTTGCCATGCTGTACTCCATCTGCCACTTCTTTGCCCACTCTCCTAGCCTGTCCAAATCCTTCTACAGCCTCCTCGCTTCCTCAACAGTACCTGCCCTCCACATACCTTTGCGTCATCTGCAAACTTAGTAATAATATCCTCAGTCCCTTCACCTAGATTGTTCATGTATAATGTGAATAGCTATAGTCCCAACACTGATCCCTGCGAGTTCCACAGCTGTCAATCATGACCAGGAAATTCAGCAGGCTCAGTTTCCTAATCCTGTTCAACCACTGACTTCAGCAGAAGTTTGGCACAAATCCAACTTATTCATATAGTGCCAATACTCTGATCACAAAAAAACTGATCAGAAATACACTAATAGACTTGTTTTCAATGCAATAGGCAGTGGTTATCTTGATTTACATAATATAAATATTTGGAAGTCACCATCACATTATGGCCCTTTTGAAAGGGAAGATGCAGGATGCAGGGCAAAGCAAGCTAGTAACTGGAGGGGGCTACAAGAATATGACAGGCTGATGTGTTGAAAAATATTTCAGACAAAAATTCTGAAGTTGATCAACTGAAAAGCAAAGGATGCAACAAAACTGAGGTGAGACTATTGTGAATTGTGTACAAGGTAATGCATCAATGTAATCAAAAATGTCACAGTGGCTTTCATCAGCAGGGTGACAGAGTGTCTTTTATGATAATGCCAGGGTTGTGGCATCATATTGTTAATCCATAGGTCCAGTTTAAAGTTCTGGGGACATGGATCCAAATCCTACCATGGTAGATGGTGAAAATTTTGGATTCAATATTAATCTGGAATTTAAAAAAAACTATTTTAATGGTGGTCACGTAAACGGTGGTCATTGGATTGTTGTAAAAATCCATTTGCTTCACCAATGCAAGAAAATCTGCCATTTGTGACCTGGTCTCAAATTTTCAGATGCTTAGCAGTGTTAATCACTCTGAACTACCCTCTGGGAAATTTGGGGTGGGCAATAAATGCTGGGCTTGCTGGCAATGTCTCCGTCCCATGTAAGAAAAAGAAATAGGCCTGCATTTTGGAAATGTTAAGAAAAATAGTTGCATTTACATAGTGTGTTTCACAACTACCTGGCAGCCTGAAATGCTTTACAGCCAATGACCTGCTTTTAAAACATATTCACTGTTAAAATGTAGGAAACAATTTGCACTAGAAACTTTCACTATTAGATAAACTTGTCATTATAAATTTTTTTGTGATGTTAGTAAGTACTGGCCAGGACAACCTTTTTTTTTTATTCATTTAGGGGATGTGGCTGTCACTTGCTGAGCCAGCATTTACTGCCCATCTTTGGTCGTGCTTGAGAAGGTGGTTGTGAGTTTCTTGAACCACTGCAGTCCATTTGGTGCAGGTACACTCCTATATTGTTCAGAAGGGGCCTCTAAGACTTTGACTTAGATTCAGTGACACTGAAGGAACAACGGTATAGTTCCAAGTCATAATAGTTGGCTTGAAGGAAACTTGCAGTTGCTGGTGTTCTCATGTATCTGCCACCTTATCTTTCTAGGTGGTAGTGGTTATGGGTTTGGAAGGTGCTGCCTAAGGAGTCTTGCTGAATTACATAGCGAATTTTGTAGATCGTGCACAAGTCTCTATTGAACATCAGTGGTGGAGGAAGTGGATGTGGTGGCAATCAATCTGGCTACTTGTCCTGGGTGGTGTCAAATGTCTTGAATGAGCTGCACTCATCCAGGCAAGTGGAAAGTATTTTGTCACACTCCTGGCTTGGGTCTAGTAGGTGGTGGATAGTCTGTGGGAGCCAGAATGAGTTACTTGCTGCAGGATTCCTACCCTGCTCTTACAGCCACTGTATTTCTATGGAGAGTCCAATTCCTGGTCACCATAACACCCAGAATGCTGATAGTAACAGATTCAATGACTGTAGATTATTTTCGGAATACAAATCTGCTTCTGCTGATGGCCCACAGTGCTTTGAGTTGCTAGATCTGTTCAAAATCTATCCCAGTTAGCACGTTGGTGCAGCCACACAGCACGACAGAGGATGTATGAAGACAAGACATCAACTCTACAAAAACTGCGCAGTGGTCACGCCTACTAACACTGTCACAGATAGATATAGCTCTGGCAAGCAGTTAGGTGAAGATGAGCTCTAGACTGTTTGCTCCTTGTATTGGTTCTCAAACCACCTGCAGCAGACCCAGACAGTAGCTATGTCCTTTAGGATTCAACCAGTTTAGGCAGTGCCATCATCAGTAGCTGCTGAGACACTCCTGGCAATGGACATAGGAGGTTCCCCATCCAGCATACACTCTGTGCTCTTGCCACCTTCATGTACTTCCTCGTGTGCTCAATGTGGAGGAGTACTGATTCATCTGGAATGGGGATGGGCAGTGGGGGGATTACATACAAATCAGCAGGAGCGTTCCTTGCCCATGTTTCATCTGACGCCAATGAGGCCTCTTGGGATCTGGACTCCCAGGGCAACTCCTTCCCGGCTGTATACCACTGTGCCAGAACCTCTGCGGGGCTACATTCCCTCTAATTTTCTTCCCAGTGGCACTGGCCTGTGTGTGGCAGCAACTTCCCAACGACAAGTTACTACTGTCATCATCGTGCCAATGCCAATGGCTGCACACTGAACCTTGAAGTGGCAGAGGGAACGTTGCTGCTGGATCTCTCCTTCCCACGGGATGGATATGTTCAAGGATGGTGGTGATGGTATCTGGGACATTGTAAAGTTTGATTCCATGAGACATCTCTCCTGGTTTTGGCGCTTGTCCCCCCTAAGGAGGACTTTGCAGGGTCAAAAGGGCTGAGCTTGCTGCTGTTGTTTCTGGTAAGGCCAACGTAAGGTGATACGTTCAGTTTCATATTGACTTTATAGCAGCTTGATATAACTGAATGGCTTTCCAGAATGTTTCAGAAGACAAGTGTGCAGTTTAACCACATTGCTGAGAGTCTGAAATTTCATGGATTCACAATTTGGATGAGAATTTAGGAAGCATGGTCAGTAAGTTTGTGGATTACATCAAAATTGCTGGTGGTCAGTGAAGAAGGTTATTTAAGATTACAAAGGGATCTTGATCAATTGGGCCAATGAGCTGAGGAGTGGCAGCTGGAGTTTCATTTGGATAAATATGAGGTCTTTTGGAAAGACAAACAAGGGCAGGACTTACACAGTTAACAGTAGGGTCCTGGGGAGTGTTGTAGAACAGAGGGACCTAGGGGCTCAGGTATATAGTTCTTTGAAAGTTGCATAATAGGTAGACAGAGTGGTTAAGAAGGCGTTTAGCACGCTTGCCGTCACTGCTCAGACCACTGAGTACAGGAGTTGGGATGTCATGTTGCGGTCATACAGGATGTTGGTGAGGCCATTTTTGGAGTACTATGTACACTGCTGGTCGCCCTGCTATAGGAAGGATATTATGAAATGGGAGAGGGTTCAGAAAATATTTACCAGGATGTTGCTAGGAATGGAGGGTTTCAGATAGAAAAATAGACTAGAAAGATCGGGACATTTTTCCACTGAATCGTAGGAGGTTGAGGGGTGACCTTACAGAGATTTATAAAATCATGAGCAGCATAGATAAGGTGAATAGCAAAGGACTTTTCCCTTGGTAGGGGAGTTCAAAACCACACGGCATAATTTTAAGGTGACAGGAGAAAGATTTAAAAGGAACCTGAAGGGCAATTTTTTCACACAGCGGATGGTGCGCCTGTGAAATAAACTGCCTGAGGAAGTGATATATGCAGGTACAGTTACCATATTTGAAAGATATTCGTACAGGCACATGAATAGGCAAGGTTTAGAGGGATATGGGTCAAACACAGGGAAATGGGGCTAGTTTAATTTGGGAAACTTGGTCGGTACAGACAATTTGGACTGAAGGGTCTGTTTCCATGCTGTATGAAAGAACATTAATGAACCAGATGGGCTTGTTTTTGACAGCTGACAGTGCTTTCACGGTCACTGTTAGAATTTTCATTTGAGATTTTTAAAAAAAAAAAAAAAAAATCAAATTCCACCTTCGAAGGTGGGATTTAAATCCAAGTCCCCAGAGCATTACCTGGGACTCTGCATCGAGATAAAATTGCCATTGCTCTACCGGACTATAGGGCTGTTCTTTCATTAGAGGGAAGACTGGTGTTTTAACCCAAGGTCACTACATCTCAGTGGTTGAGAATATTGGACTTCATGGTAACCCCAGCCAGTGCAGGAATTGAATCCACACTGTCGGCATTACTCTACATCACAAATCAGCTACCTGGCCAACTGAGCTAACCGTCCCTGCTTTGGACTATAGTCCAGTAACAATGCCACTACATCATCACCTTCCAAGCTTTTGTTTAAAATAGTAATATGGGATGTGTTACAGTCAATGCTGTCAGAATGTCAATCTTTACCATTAGCATATTGTAAAATAACAGAGATTCAGACTTACTTTGCTCTACCAGTGTGCGCTATGCAGTCCTCACGGATGGCAATATTCATAACTTACTAAATTTTTAAGCAATTCCCCTATTATGCTTCAATACTGCTCTTAAAAAAATGTTCCAAAATGTAATGCATTAAGAGCAGACTACGGGAATTTAATGGTGGACTGAAGTTCACTTATGACCAACCTCTCTGGCCCTGGAAACTTACTTTCTATTTGTGCAATATCATTCTTTTTCTATTACAATAAAATTCCATTGTTTAAAATCTTGCAATGCATATGCTACAATGTTTATTTTTGCTGGTTACAAAATTCATAAAAAGTGAAGGTGTTATCATTGAGGTTTATAAGATTGTTCTGTTTTGGGACTTGGTATTTAATTTAAAATAAAATGAAGGGAATTGTATGACTTGCCCTGAAGTCTGTCAGGTAGTGTTAGTTGACAAAAATATACAGTTGTTTCACAGGCTAGTTAATTTCCTGAGAAACTGGTCTATGGAACAATTTTGACATTTATGGGTTAAAGAGGCTTCATCCAAAGATTCTTTAGAAATAAAAATACAGAAGGACAAAGGAAACTATGGATTACCTGCTGTTTACTGGAAAAAGCTGGTAATTTTGAGAGAAAACGTCCAATTAAGGTTTTAAACAGAGTTAAAACCTTAGTTAAACAGTCAGTCTCAGTCTCCTTCTGACCTGAAAACCTTCTGTCATTCTGAGATGGCCTGCAATTCCTTATTGTTGACTGCGAATGAAAGGAACTGTCCTACACTGATGTTGTACCTTTCTTGGCATTTTTTTCAAATCCATGATATCTCAGTGGAGCTGTGCTGTCTTATCTATGAATTTATGTTTGGGATTAAGGGGACATAGTTCAATTCTACATTGTAGCTTAGGTCATAATCAGATTTGCCAACAGTGGAAATGATAAGGGATTGTTTTGAATAAACAAGTTATTTTTGAGTTTATTAAAGAAACCTTGTGAAAGCCAACTCATCCCAAGATTAGCAATAAGGAGAGATAAATTGACCACATGTGATTTGAATAAAGGCATTTACACATTTTGGCACAGCTCAAGGAATAATAGGGCCTGATTTTCTGCATATTGCTCCTATCAGAGTTATAGTTACTTTCTTTAATTAACCTGCTCAAATAAATTATGACGCACCTCTAGAGCAAGTTGGAATTGAACCCAGGCCTCTTGACCAAGAGGTAGGACACAACCGCGGCACTATAAGAGCACCAACTGAGTTCTAACGATTGGTTGGATATTTTGATTATTAGAGGAAGGAGGTACAAAGTGTTTGCACTTGGAGACAATGGAGCAACCTGTGTTACACAGTGAGTGGATAGACCGTATAGAAAAATTTTCAGAATGCCTGGTTGTAAATAATTGTGCTTTAAACTGTCCATTATGTCAGAGATAATAAAGAATTGGGGTCTCCACAACAGCTATCCTGTATCTCTAAAGTCCACGTGTTTCATGTTGTCACAATAGGTTTTGAGTGTGGAAGGGTACAGAGGAAGCTATTTCGCTATCAGTTTCCTGACAACCTTGAAATATTGCTGTTGCAGGTTAGTCTGCCAGAATCTGGTGAGGCCAGCAGCTACAGCCTGGAGATCTCTGTGGTTCACTGTGCCTGAATGTGCTTGGAAGCTTGATCGCTGAGTGAAAAAAAACCCAATTTATGATTCACAAAGCTTGTGCTAGAGTGAGAATCTCCAGTACTTTCTTACCATGAAGAACAATTCCAAGATTAGAGGGTACTGGGCTCAAAAAGCAAAAAGGCAGAAATAAGCAGTTGGAGAGAGAGATAGTAGGAACTGCAGATGCTGGAGAATCCGAGACAACAAGGTGCAGGGCTGGATGAACACAGCAGGCCAAGCAGCATCACAGGAGCAGAGAGGCTGACGTTTCGGGCCTAGACCCTTCATCAGAAAAGGGGGAGGGGAAGGGGGTTTTGAAATAAATAGGGAGAGAGTGGGAGGCGGATAGAAGAGGGATAGAGGAGAGGATAGGTGGAGAGGAAACAAACAGGTCGAAGAGGCGGGGATGGGGCCAGGAAAGGTGAGTGTAGGTAGGGAGTTAGGAAGGGGATAGGTCAGTCCAGGGAGGACGGACAGGTCAAGGGGGCGGGATGAGGTTGGTCGGTAGGAGATGGAGGTGCGGCTTGAGGTGGGAGGAGGGGATAGGTGGGAGGAAGAACAGGTTAGGGAGGCAGGGACGAGTTGGACTGGTTTTGGGATGCGGTGGGGGGAGGGGAGATTTTGAAACTTGTGAAATCCACATTGATACCATTGGGCTGCAGGGTTCCCAAGCGGAATATGAGTTGCTGTTCCTGCAACCTTCGGGTGGCATCGTTGTGGCACTGCAGGAGGCCCAGGATGGACATGTCGTCTGAGGAATGGGAGGGGGAGTTGAAATGGTTCGCGACTGGGAGGTGCAGTTGTTTGTTGCGAACCGAGCGTAAGTGTTCTGCAAAGCGGTCCCCGAGTCTCCGCTTGGTTTCCCCGATGCAGTTGCATTGTTTCTGGGAGAACTGAATATTGACTTGAAAGACAGTGCAACATATGGTTATGAAGTATGCTTTTCAGATGCACCAAAAGTAAGTGTGTGAGAGAGGGGTGTGAAAATAAAAGTTCATGATGTAGGGGCAACACAGCAGCATGGATAGAAAATTGGCAAGCTTACAGACTGGGAACCAGTAGGACGCCAGGAGTGGTGTGCATCAGGGGTTGGTGCTGAGGTCTCAACTCTTTGCATATTATGTAAATGATTTAGATAAAGGGACTGAAGGTGTTAGCTGAATTCTCTGTTGATACATAGATCAATCAGAAAGTGGAAAGGACATAAGGAACCTACAAAGGGAACTAGGTAGGTTAAGGGAATGGACAAAATCTGGCAATTGGAGGACAATGTGGGAAAAAGTGAAAGTGTCCATTTTGGGAGAAAAAATAAAAAACACGCAAATTATCCAAATGCTGAGAGATTGCAGAGCTCTGAGATGTAGAGATCTGGGTATCCCAGAACATTAGCATATGGGTACACCAAGTGATCAGGAAATCTAATGGATGTTATGTTTTATTGCAAGGGGAATTGAATGCAAGAGTAGGAAGGTTACATTTCAGTTATACAGAGCATTGGTGAGACTACATGAAATACTGTAGACAGTTCTGATCACCATACTTATGGAAGGATGTTAATGCACTGGAAGCAGTTCAGAGAAGGTTTACTAGACTAATACCTGGAGTGAGTGGATTGCCTTATGAGAAAAGGCTGAAAAGAATGGCCTGTATGACCGGAATTTAAAAGAGTCAGAGCTGACTTAATGGAAACATATAACATTCTGAGGGGAATTGACTGGGTGGATATTGAAAGGATACTTTCTGTCATAAGCGAATCTAGAACTAGGGAGCCATAGTTTGAGAATGAGGAGTTGCCCATTTAAGACAGAAATAAGGAAACTCTTTTTTTTCTCTCATAGGATTGACAGTCTTTGTAATTTCCTTCCTCAAAAAGCAATAGATGCAGAATTTTAAATTTTTTTAAGGCAAAAGTAAATAAATTCTTGATTACTAAGGAGATATGCAGAATGTGAAGTTCAGATTAAAATCAACCCAGCCATGATTTCATTGAATCATGCAGCAGCAGGCTCAAAGGGTTGAGTGGCTTAGTCGTCTTCTTTGTATGTTTGTATTGAACTTTTCTGTTTAAAGTATAAGTTACTGAGAGAGGTTTTGTTTAGTCAATAGTATTTTTCAGTCTGTAAAAACATAACTTGAATTCTACTCATCCTCCTTTGAGTGATTATTGACAAGTTTGAATTTATTTTTTAAGTTAATGGTCTCTAGAAAGATTGTAACAAAGGATAAGTATGTACTTGTTGATTTGCTGTTTGAGTTCTTCAATGGTCTTAAATGTAAACATATGTAGGAACCTCTGAACGAGGAGGAGTAGGCCACATGGCCCTACTAACCTGCTACACCATTAAATAAAATCAAGGCTGATCAGATTGCAGCAACAAATCCATGTTCCTCCCTACCCCTAACAACCATTTTGCTACCAAACCAATCAACCTCTGCCTTAAATATTTAAAGACTCAGATTTCAACACCTTTTTTAAAGGAGGAATTTTCAAAGACTAACATCCCTCCGACAAAAGACAAGACTTTACCTGTTATATAAAGTGTTTTTTCAAAAGGAAACAGTGATCACCAGATCCAGATCCTCTCATGAAAGGAAACTTTTCCTATCCCCTCAGAAACTTGTATGTTTTAAATCAGTCACCTCTTAATCTTCTAAAATCTAGCATGTACAAGCCCAGTGCACCTAACCTTTCCTCATAAGAGAACACACTCATTCCATGTATTAGTTTAATAAAAGCTTCTGAGCTGCTTCCAACAGAATACAACCTTTATTAAAGGCCAATATTGTACACACTACTCCAGATATGGTCTCATCAGTTCCCTGTACAACTGAAGCATAACAACGCCTACTTTTGTATTCACTTCCCCTAGCAATAAACAATAACATTTTCTTATTTTTCCTAGTTAATAGCTGTACCTGCATCATAAACTTTTGTGAGCCATATACGAGGCCACCCAGATGCTTCCATATCTCAGATCGCTGTAATTTCTCACCATAGATAACATGCTTTTTTCACTCTTTCTGCTAAGATGGCCATATTTCTTTATTTTTCCAAATTATACTCCACTGTCCAGATCTTTGCTCCCTCACTTAAACCATCTGTATCCCTTTGTAGTCTAAATGCACCTTCTTCACAACTTACTTTTCTGAATATTTTTGAGTCATCAGTTAACTTTGGCGATTGTACCTTCTGGCCCTTTTTTCTAAGTTGTGTGTAAATTGTAAATTGTTGAGGTTTCAGAACTGGTATGTCTGAAAACTTGCATGTAATTATTTTGTGCCAATGCCTAATTCACTTCATATTAAAGCAAAAGAAAGAGGCCCCGGCAGATGAGTCATTGGTCACCCTCCCACCCACATTTCATCAAGTACAAAAAGTCCTGATACTACTTTTGGATTCTCATTCTGTGCTCTCATTAAAAAAATCAAGCATATCATATTAAAAAGTCAAATATTTTCTGAAAACCCATGCACACAAAATTTATTGCATTAGCCTACATACTAATTGCCTTAGAAATTCCAATTAAATTTGCCCTGCCCTTCACAGATCATTGCTAACGGTTCTTGATTAACATATGCCTTTCCAAATAGTCACATTTGGTCTCATGTTATGCATGTTCAAAGCTTACCAAGTTAAAAAATAATAAAGCAAATTGGTCTCTAACTTCCTGGACAATGATGATTTCCTTTTTTGGATCGCATTAGTCATGTTTTGTGGTAGGATTCCCATTTCCAAAGATGCCTGTACAAATTGGGTTAGTGATTTTCCAAATTTCACTCCCCACCGCCCCCCCCCCCCCCCCCACACAGAGAAAAACACAATCTGCTGAGCCAGCTGATATTCTTACTTAAAACAATAGTGGTGCTAAAGAATTAATTTCCAGTAGTGGATCCTTCTCTAACCTATTCTAGGTCTACGAGAGCTCTATTTTACCCCTTACACTTAATATGAATGCAGAAAGCATATGAGAAAACCACATTATTCCCAAGGAAAAGATGAAATTCTTTCTCTCTAAGTAACCAGTTGCTTTGTTGAGTATCTTTCTATACCTTATCTGCTTCAAACACCTGCTATTTTCCTTTACCTTGATCAAACCTTTCTTCTTACTCCCTTTCAATCTTCCATGCTTTGCTTTTGCTCCCTATTTATCCTTATTTTCCAGTTTTCATCTCGATTGACTAATTCGTTCCCCGTCCCGCCACTACTATTTTATGTCTCTTCGTTTTGTTCAGCAACTTTGATCTAATTCATTCATTTATTCAAGAATCCCCCAACATTTGATGCAACCGCTTCACTACTTGTCAAAGTCGACTTAACTTGTACCTTAACCAAGCTGCACTTACATGTCACCAACTCTATGGTCTGTTATTTTTGAATAACTTTTCTGTTTAATTTCTTCTTGGAATATGGACAATTCTGTTATGTAGAATTATTGCCCATCTTAGTAGAAATCTAATGCTATATAAAGTTTGTTACAAATGTGTTCAATTTCTTACCTACTATTTAGTGGATCATAATTTACTCTACGCAAGGTACTGTATTTGTTGTTGTTTATGATTTCAACCCAGCCAGACTGTGTAAATACGACACTCAATAACAAGATCAATTGTTCTCCAGTCTTTCTTCTTAGTTTCTCCTAACAACATAAGAAAACCTATTTGTTTTTCCAATCTATCTGGCCAAAGCCATATTTCTCCCAAGGTTATAACAGATGTCTGGCTTTACTGTTGATGAGAATTCATCAACCCGACAGGTTAACTGGGTTTCTCTTACTCTCTCTATAGATGCTGTTTGATCTGCTGAGCATTTCCAGTATTTACTACTTTCATTTCAAATTTCCAGCATTCCCGCAAAACTGCAATGCTGAAACGGACTTCTTAGTTCTTGTTGCCCTTATTTTTCTTATACCTCTCTTCAACAACCTATTTCCTAAGCTATCTACCAAAAATGCTATCTACATTGCTGCACTTGCAACTAAAATTTAAATTTAAGGCTCCTTTGCTTCTTTGTTATACGTATTGGAATTATTTCTACTATATGTTGTTGGGCAACTCACTTCATCCAATTCCTCTCAGATTCCCAGTTTAAATTCACATCCATAGACTCGGTGCAAGATGGCGGCAGAATAACAGGGCTGCGTGCAGGCTTTTGGCCAGGGCTGATCCCCACTCATCTGCTTTCCTTCTTTGTTTTACTTTTGCTTCTGCTCTTTTCTTTTGCTTCATTTTCCTTTTCTTCTTGGTCTTTTTTTTCCTTCCTTTCTGTGGTGGGTTGGTCAGCAGCACTGGTGCCACAGTGATATTGGGCCACATGCGGAGTGGCAGACATGGCTGGGAGGCAGCGGCAGCAAGCATGTTCTCCTGGCAATAGGAGGCCAGTGGCTACAGAGGACTCTTCAAGATGGCAGGGCTAGCAAGGTGACATCTGCTGCCAAAGTGGGACTTGTGGCCTGGTAGAAGTGGCGGGGTGTCTCTGTTTTGGGGCAAGTGTGGGTTCAGCAGCATCAGTGAAGTGGGTCCAGAGGCGAAGAGACGACACCTAATGTGGGGCAGCTCCTCGGTTGGTGGGTCCGGCACAGGTGGTGGAGGTTTCCCTTGAGACTGGGTACCGGCATGGACAGGGGGTCCAAAAGACTAATGTTCTGAACTTTTCACTTCTTTATTTTTCTAATTTATTCATATGACCGATAATGCAGGACTATTTATTTCTTTACTTGTCTAAAATTTTTTGGTTCATAAATATTTGATCTTCAGTATCTGTACCTAGGTACCTTTGTACCTAAGATGATGCTGTAATGTGGCGACTGTAAACTTTTCACTGCACTAATTTGAGTACAGATGACAATAAAGCTAATTCAATTCAATCATGTCAATTCATACTTTCAGATACTGGCACTAATTCAGTTCAGGTGGAACTGTATCCTCTCATATGTTTAAAGCTGAGTTTGGTTCTTTCTTATGAACAACTAAGTCTTCTTTCAGGAATACTCCAAAAGCTTAGATTTTCTCAGCTTTTAATAATGTGCAGATTTCTAACCAAACACTCCTGGTCTAGAAGGTGCACAAACTAAACTTTTCTATCAAAGTAACTGCTTTTGTTTTTAACACTTCAGAAAAGTAATCAACCTTATTTACCACTATTTTACAATTTATGAGATTAATACATTATAAATTCAACAGCTTTCACTGGGGGATGTACTTCATCTGCTTTGAAGTAGTGCTGCACAAATAAATCTTGAGTCCAACCTTTTGATGAAAATTTCTTTAGCAAACTTATCTATTTTAAATATGAAGTTGTCAGTGACTTTAGTCATGATAAAATGTATTTATTAAGGAGGAATATAAAAATGACTTTGCTATTTAAGTGCAGGATGAAATGTTAATGTTTGTTGGTGGTATTGCAATTAAAAAAGGGGGCCAACTGTAAAGATTAACTAACTGCAACAGGGCATAGTACGAATTGATGTATTTTAGCAGAAGGCAATATAGATTTTAAAGCACTGACCTAAACAGGGACCTGAAGGTTGCTGGAAGTGGCAGAACATATTGTGAAAGCAGTTAACAAAACATCCTTAGGACTTCAGGGTCAGAGATATTGAATGCAAAGGCAGGGAGGTTATACTGAAACTTGTAATCTCAAGAAACAACTGAAGGCACTGTATAATGCAGAAGCTTTAAGCCCTGCAATATTTTAGCAACTGTAGGGAAACCTCGTCCGCAAGAGCTAGCTCCATGCACAGCCAAGCGCAGTTCCAGTTCAGCCATAACACTGGCAAATAGCTGTCAATATATAAAATAGCCCAGGAATGTCAGTCCATAAAAAGCAAGTCCATTCCCAACTGACCAACTACTGTTCAATCAATCTATTCTTGCTCATCAGCAAACTGATAGGACTATTCAACAGTGCTATCTAGTTGGCAAAACTGAAGTCAATGTGAATCAGGAGGAAAACTCTTCAGTGGTTAGAGACACATCTTGCACAAAGGAAGGGAAACTTAGCTACAGGATATCTTTACATGAATTGGCCACGGTTATGTCCTAGGCCCAACCGTATTCAATTGCTTCATCAATGACAGACCCTCCATCCTAAGGCAGCAGTTCATGAAGGCAGCTCACCATCACCACTTCAAGGGCAATTAGGGATAGGAATGGGAAATAAAGGCTGTCAAAGCCAATGATGCTCACATCCCATGAACAAATCACAGAAAAACAACTGAAGCATAATGAGATAACAAGGTATAGAGCTGGATGAACACAGCAGGCCAAGCAGCATCAGAGGAGCAAGAAAGCTGACGTTTCGGGCCTAGACCCTTCTTCAGAAAAACATTTTCATCCAGCTCTACACCTTGTTATCTCAGATTCTTCAGCATCGGCAGCTCCTACTACAACTGAAGCATAAATGACTGGTTTTGGTCACCACACTTTAAGAAGGATATAAAGTTCCTTAAAAGGTAATTTATCAGACTGACTCCAGGGATGAGAAAATTTATTTAAAAGGTCAGGCTGGAGAAGCCATACTTGATCTCTTTTAGATGAAGGAGATTGAGGAGAAATGTAGTAAAACGTAAAAGATTAAGACCTGGTTTAGCAAACAAAGAAAAGCTGTTGCCAATTGTTAGTGGTACAAAGAACAAAGAAAATTACAGCACAGGAACAGGCCCTTCGGCCCTGCAAACCTGCGCCGATCCAGATCCTCTATCTAAACCTGTCACCTATTTTCCAAGGATCTGTATCCCTCTGTTCCCTGCCCATTCATGTATCTGTCTAGATACATCTTAAATGACGCTATCGTGCCTACCTCTACCACCTCCGCTGGCAACGCGTCCCAGACACCCACCACCCTCTCGTAAAGAACTTTCCACGCATATCTCCCTCAAACTTTTCCCCTCTACAACAACCAGATGACACAGATTTAAGATTTGAGGCAAGAGAGGCAACAGGAGTTATTTGGGATGGGAGGGTGAGGTCTGGGATTGGGATTGGCGCAAGCAATGATGTAAGGTGGGAGCTTTTTTCTGCAGGGTGAGGTAATCACCTGAAACTTATTGTCTATGAGTATAGTGGAAAGAGAGACAATCAATGACTTTTAAAGAGAAACTGAATGGACTCTCAAGGGAAACAAGAGGAAACTTCCAGGGCTACAAAGATGGAGTAGGGGAATGATACTGACTGGGCTGCTCTACAGAGAGCCAACATAATTGAATAATCTCCTTCCATGCCGTAATGACTCTTTGACTCTATAAGATCAACACCCATTTTATCATTAGGACATTAATGATAAATAATGTAGGTATTTCCGTAGTTTTAAAAGCTTTGGGAATTTTTGTGACACAAAAGAATAGCTGCAGCAGTTATCTAAAAATTTGCTAATTACAAGTCTCTGAGTTTCTGAGATTTGTAGCTCGGGTTGTGGATGAGGTTGTAGACTTGCTTGCTGAGCCAGCATGCTTGGTTGCGGATATTTCGTCACCCTGCTAGGTAACATAGTCAGTGCACCTCCGGTGAAGCGCTGGTGTTCTGTCCCACTTGTTATTTATGTGCCTCAGTTTTTTGGGGTGTTTGGTACCACTTCCGGTTCTGTTTTTCAGTGGTTTGTACACAGGGTCTAATTCAATGTGTTTGTTGATGGAGTTCCAGTTGGAATATCAGGCCTTTAGGAATTCCCTGGCACGTCTCTGCTATTATGGATGTGTTGTCCCAGTCAAATTCGTGTCCTTCTTCGTCCGTGTGTATTGAGACCAGTGAGAACTGCTCGTGTCTCTTGGTGGCTAGTTGGTGTTCGTGTATCCTTATTGACAGTTTTCTTCCAGCTTGGCCTATGTAATGTTTTTCACAATTTTTGTACGCTATTTTGTATATTACGTTAGTTGTATTGGTTGAGGGTATGGGGTCCTTTACATTTGTCAGTAGCTGTCGCAGGGCGGTTGTTGTTTTGTGGGCTACCCTGATCATCTCTGACCCCTAGGTATCAAGGTAGCCCACAAACCAACAACCACCCTGTGACAGTTTCAGAAAAACGTAAAGGACCCCATACCCACAACCAATAAAACTAACATAACATACAAAATACAAGGACTGTGAAAAACATCGCATAGGCCAAGCTGGAAGAAAACTGATGATAAGAATACATGAACACCAAGTAGCCACCAAGAGACACGACCAATTTTCACTGGTCTGAATACACACAGATAAAGAAGGACATGAATTCGACTGGGACAACACAGCCATAGTAGCACGAGCTAAACAGAGACATGCCAGGGAATTCCTAAAGGCCTGGCATTCCAACTGAAATTCCATCAACAAACACCTTGATCTGGACCCGATATATAAACCACTGAAAAACAGAACTGGAAGTAATATTAACCACCCCAGCAAACAGAGGCATATAAATAATAAGCGGGACAGAACACCAACGTTTCACCGGAGGCGCACTGACGATGTTACCGAGCAGAGTGACGAAATGCCTGCAACCAAACCCACCGGCTCAGCGAGCAAGTCTACAAGCCTCTGACTTTATTCAAAATGCTTCCATTTCCTCTGTTGTGCTCACCCATTATATTCTTATAATGATATACGCAATGGGATTGTAAACCCAATGTTATACTTTGTTCTCAAGATTGAAGAATTGGGTCCTATGTAATTTTCTGGTTGAAAAGAAGGCATTCTGCAATTTATGGACCATAAGTCATTGCTATTTTGTTGCATTCTGAAACATTTAAAAACCCAGAGCAGATTGAGGTTTGCAGACAGACTTTTCTGGGCCTGCAGAGTTTGGTCTCCTTGAGGGTGTGGTTTTCATAATTTACAAATGAACAAACAAAGATGTCTACATCTGCCTGATCTAGACTATTGACTAAGACATGTCTATGTAATTTATGTGCCCTCACTACTTTTTTTTTTTGACAGTAACTAGAGGACATAATGTTTTAAAGAAACTAATTCAGTTCTTGATTTTAACTGGGAGAACAGTGTTAAATTTATATCATTATTATGCTGTCAATGCCCAAAAAGAATCAATATTAAATTTGTTGCTTCACTGACATGCTATAGGATGGAGTCCCCTGCTATTCTCCAGAGTGGGTAGTAAGGCAGGAAAGCCAGTTTAATTGAGCAGGAAGCCTCACATCAACTTCCCAATGAAAAGATGAAACTCGATAATTAAATGCAGGGAAGTTTGAAGGTGGGTTGAGCTTCCTAATGACAAGCATCGGAAAGACGTTTTGCATGCATTTGCACATCATACATGCGCATTAAAAGACAATCTTGCCAGAATTAAAATTTCTGTCCTTAATATGTTGTGCATGAGTGAGCAATATGTAGCTTCTGATTTATGGCTGCTTATCTGTGGTGTGCCATTCGAGCTGGTCAACCAGTTGAAGGTAAAACGAGAAGCCACTGTTTTCCCTCCTCGTGGGGAGGACTGCTTGAGATCAGGTAGAGGCAATCTGAAGGGCTTGGGGCAGGGAAGCTGGCCAAGGGAGGGAACAGGTCTGGAGGGAAGGCAAGGGTACACGAATGTGGGGAGGAGGAAAGGGACTTGCGTCTTGGGTGCTGATGTCTTGTAAATGGTTGGTTTTGAGGGAGTGATGGTTGGAGAGGACAGGCTCAGTGTTGCCTGCCAGCTGAGGTTACCATGAAGGATAATCCTTATCAACCTCTCCCCTCACCTGAGGCTTGGTAACCCTCAGGTTAAATCACCACCAGTCACTTCTCACTCTCTCTCAGAGAGCAGACTTTTGGCCTGGTAGGACTATGGTGACTTTACCTTTTACTATGGAGTCCTGGGAATTGAGGAAAGGGCAGTAGGCACCAGAGGGAAGAGATGTCGTGACAGTGAGAACAGGGAGTGGGAAACAGTAGAGTATCAGATCGAGGCTAATATTCAAATGGTTTCATGGGGTGAGATACCAGAGAACAGGCATTGCGATAGAAGGAAAAATGGGCACAACAAGGAGTGCAGGCTCATGGGAGCGAAGGCATATAGAGAGTGAGCATTATAGGATCAATGGTAATTGGAGGACTTCAAGGACAGAGGGAAGAAGTGAGTCAAAGATGAGAGATATTGGTGGATGACAGGGAAGGGTACAAAGAGGTGCAACACATATGAAAAGTGACACACTCCATTTTGTTAGCTTCAATAAAATCATTGCATAAGTGCAATCTGTGAAAGCGGGAGGAAGTGCAGTGAAAGGTGAGATGTTGGCTCTAACACTGTATTAACCATGAGGGAAATGGATGAAAGCCATGCTCAGGTGTGTTCCTCTCTCTATGGTCACACTCTAAACATAAAAGCATTGATGACTGACTCAGGAATCCCCCTCCAGGATCCCAACATGAATGAGAGGAGGAGGAGGAGGAGAGTATACACAGAAGGATCTCTTCTGCTGACTGAGGAAAGGACAGAGTTGGCAACATGGTGAGTGCTTGGGTAGGGAGACATAGAGAGGATACTGAACCAGACAGGGCACCGTGATGTCAAAGGTTTGGAGGTCCAGAATAAATGTAGGAAAAGCAATGAGTTAGGACATTTTTGTTCTATTTCATTGCTCTATTGTTCAGATAGCAGCATACAATTTTATGCTTTCATGTTAATATTGCTGGTTTTGCAGATCTTTGTATGGACCAATTTGAAATTAAAAAGATCTCACTTGGACAAAATGTGCTGTATAGACAACACTGTTGTTTCAGTGCCAGCAGGAACGCATCATGACCTGCAAAGCATTGCATTTTCCCTTGACCTCTGACACCTAGAAGGAACAATGCTGTAGGCCGTTGGTACTAGCAAACCCATTATGCATGCGCCACTGGCGTCCACGTGCAATCTCAAAGTGGCAGGGTAGAATCATATCTCCCTGACACATGCTCCAAATAGAAGTAATGCATTGCAAAAAAATTCTGTCAAAACAAGCACTGACTTGACTGCAGACACTGTTCAGACAGCAGCCAAAGAGGGATAATATTTGGGTGAACACCAGCTGATGAATTCCAAGGCTGCACCTTTACGATGATGTGCACTGTTGAACCTTTCATGTCGGTATGCTCACAAATACCACTGATGGTATGACACAAAAAGCAGTGTATCCTTAGGCCCACATAAATCCGGGGCTGATCAGGAACAAAATGTTTCATTCTTAAATGCAAGCGATGACTGCTGCAACTACAGTCTATTGAAAATACAATATATATAATTGAAATGAATCAAACATATCCTTACAGTGTATTGAATACATAGAGTTATTAGACATGTGTGCCAACTTATCCCTTTCTGATTTCTAATGTTGCTTTTCTATGAGCTTGCCTGGGTGCAGCCACAGCTGAGGTGAAGGCAGCCTGCTGACTGTGATGGCCCATTGCCCGAGATGACCTTGCTGGCTATTCTCTGACATCTGGGCTCTCTGGCCTGGAATCAGTCTCCTACACTGGTGCAGCTACAGCCTGAGGTCACTGGGATTGAGGTGCAGGAGAGGCAAGGCACATTGAGTTTCGTGGGATGAATCCCCTGGGCCACTTGGCTGATGCTCCTCTTCTCTGTGGTGCTCCATGGCACCAGCCTGATTCGCTGAGAAGGACACTTAGAGAAAAGACAAGATGCCTTATTCCCCCACCACCCAGCCTTTGGTGTGCTGCACTCATGCCCAGCTTGATGGAGTGCAGGTTTGAGTGCAAGCAACCACTGAGTGCTTTTCTGGACTAGGCCCTCATGGAGGAAACCATGCACTTAGTGTGCCAGAGCGAAGGACAGTACTCACAACATGGGGCGATACCTACCTTCACTCAAGTTTGTGGGTAGCCTCTGGCATTTCCTAAAGCTATTTCTCCATTTATCTCTGCATCTCTATCATCTCTCCACACCTGAATGCAGAGTTATGTCAGCTGTGAGAGGCTCAGTAGGGGCCTGATCTCCTGCAGTTCTCTGCGTGCTAGGGACTTCAGTTCTCATTCCCCATCAGCTCTCAGGGATGTGTCTTTGATGCCAGATCGAGACCCAGATCCTGATCTAGAACCTGAAACTACTGAGGTGAATGTCTCGGTGTCGGTGGAGATTGCTAGAGAATGGAGCAATGTTGCATCCTCTGAAGATTCAGCATCATCTTTGGAGATGGTCGTGGAGACAGAGCTGGAGATAGGCGCTCTGTAGCACCTTTGCTTGCTATTGGGTCATCACAATCTCTGTGGCCACATACGTTTAATGCATTCATCCTCTCTATCCATTAATCAGTGCAAGACTGGAGGGATCCTCACTGGCATTTGTCAAGATGCCAGCTTCCACATCAGCAAACCTTTTTGGTCCTACACCTCTTCTACCAGTTCTGCAGTGTCTTCCTCAGCCAGGGTGAGGAGTCTGAGATCAGGAACTTCGCCTTCAATCTTCCCTAATAAAAGCAAAATACTGCAGATGCTAGAAATCAGAAACAAACACAGAAAACTGAACAATTCTGAAGAAGTGTTATACTGGACTTGCAGCGTTAACCATGTTTCCCTCTCCACAGATGCTGCCAGACCTGCTGAGTTTCTCCAGCAATTTGTGTTTACCCGGTCTTCTATCGTATGAATCGATTGAGTTCATTTCTCCTGCAGACAAACGGAAGAACCGGATGTTATCCCAAAGGGTCCATAATGAGTAACGAAGCGTGCTTTCCTATGACACATATCCTCCCATGCCCAAACTAGGCAGTGTTCCACATACCATCTTGCAGAGTGAGAAGTATGAATGCGAATGTGGAGTGAAACTGAGTGCCCGTTACTCTTGTGACATACAGCAAATCATTCATTCTCTTCTTGCACTGCAACAACATTTTTCTCTAGGTGACACTGGCGCTAACCCTCCATCCAGGTCACTTTGGTCAGAGGGACCTCCTGTTGCTGTCCCTGGGAGACCGAATCTCCTGTCTTTCCCGGACGAGCTAGAGAGGAAACAGCAGTGAGCTATCATTGAAATACAAGGCCTCTTTGTCTTCTCGGAGGTATCCTGAATAGCAAGACAACAGGGCTGCAAGGACTAGAAGATTTGGCTGCGATACAAGATGCCCTTGGTTTGCAGAGAAATGCTTGCCGGGTGCCCATTAAATATAGGGCCCAGACTTTCGACCCCGTGAGATCATTGTGGCTGCATCAGCTTCCCGCTGGTTCCCACCTCAAGAATCTCAACGCTCTGCAGCATTCACAAGTAATTAGCAGACCACCGCATAATCACGCAGGAAAATCCAACCTACCCTCAAGCAAAGGTGACGTCTACTTCAAACGTTTACTCTAGAATAACAAATTCCATGCATTGTTGCAAAACTATTAGACCTGACTAAAAGAGTGAGTACAACCTCTCTACGGCACGGTTCTATAAATTCATAGCTGGGTAACAAGCATCTTTGCTTGCTTTCAACCTGTGCCTCGTTGTATTTGAATAACATTTTTAACCTCATTCAATTGCAAGATAGCACGCATAATGCAAGCTGCACCTAGTTGCATCCTACGCTCTGCCAGGAAAGTGAGCTCTACCCACGTACGGCACAATGGTTGTTATTCTTCAACGTTACAAAAAAGAAAGTAGTGGCATCTATAGCACAGCGTGGAGCTGGAGGAACATAGCAGGCCAGGCAGCATCAGAGGAACAGGAAAGCTGACGTTTCAGGTCGGGATCCTTCTTCAGAAAATTTTCAGCTCCACAGTGTTATCTCGGACTCCAGCATCGGTAGTTCTTACTGTCATCATGTAGTGGCATCTGTTTTGTCACAGCATTATAAAAGGCAGAACCAGGGTCTAATTGGCTCTGGGACAAATTCTGGGACAAACGATTTCACACCACATTGTAGCCACACTGCAAACAGTGCAAAGTCAAGTGATTTTAAGATGAACTTTTGGAGTTTGACTGCATTCCTCAATTTTTAATCTGCTTAGGAACAACGTTCTTCTAAGTTACATGGCCACTTTAAAATTTGACTGCACATTTAAATGAGTGACCGCACACAGCAATACATGCTGATCTAGCCAGCAACACCCACATCCCATGAACCAAACAAAAATCTTATTATGTATCAGCCGAAAGAACTGCGGGTGTTGTAAATCAGAAACAAAAATAGAAATTGCTGGAAAAGCTCAGCAAGTCTGGCAACATCTGTGGACAGAAGGTTCTCTGAGGAAGGGTCACTCGACCCAAAATGTTAACTCTGACTTCTCTCCACAGATGCTGCCAGACCTGTTGAGTTTTTGCAGCAATTTCTGTTTTTGTTAAACAAAAATGCTATATTGTTTGGGTCACAAACAATGTTTCATAAAAGGCTTCAACAAAATCTGGACTAATAAAAATAATGTAGCATTACATACAAAAATCTGTGCTCTTGGAGTATGGCACAAATTTAAACAGTATTTATTCTGGAGATTCTTAACAATAAGCTAAAATTATTCACTGCTCGGGTCAACACTTCAGAGCAACAAAAGGCCTTTGAGTTAAACCACAGGAAAGCACTAAGGTTTATGAATATTTACTTTTCTCTTCTGACCACTCATACATATGGAACATATGTTCAGCATTCAAAACAAAAAGAAAGCTAAAATTGGAATGGAAAGCATGAAAAACAAAACAGTTACAAACTAACACAGCATTGATTCAATACATTTATACTGGGCCCTAAGACATCAAGGTTTTACTATAAAAAGTATTTAGTATTGTACTATAGATAACCAAGAAGAAATTTCTTTTCTTCAGCAAATAATTGACAAGTGCAATTTCATTTTGTTAATAGATGATACGTCAGTGTTCAATGAAAAAATACTGTCAGAGAGGTGCATTTTAAAGCAAATCCATGACATCAAGGTTAAAATCTACCGGCTATTCATCGCACTATAAACAGTCTTGGTCAGTTCTTTTCAACAATACTCATGTTTTTTTTTTAAGTAAAAGTTTTAAAATCAATGATCAGTTCACTGAAGGTAGTGCTGCTAGTGTAACTGCTTTGAGCAATGTTAAAGACTGCTGTGCAGTTGAAAAAAATAGTCTTCAGTCAGCTATAATCATTCAATTTATGAAAACAGAATTAGCATCTTCTGACAATCATCATGAACCTTATTTATTCAAATGGAAATTAGTGCCTTTACTTAGTTGTATATAAAAAGCTGAGTACATTTATTTTACTTAATCATTTTAATGACAGGATAAATCAAGAAGAAATCTCATATTTCAACTGCAATTATTCATGACATTTTGTTTAAAAAGACACGGATGTTAAAAATTTAAATTTAAAATTTCAGTTTCATGGTTCGAATAAATATAGAAGCATTCAGATAAACTATGTAATGTAGCACACGAATGTCCACAGATCATTGACAGTGGCAGGACAAATGGAGAGATCAATTTAATAAAGCATAAAATATACTTGGCTTTATTAATAGGGGCACAGAGTGCAAGAACAGTGAGATGATGTTGAACTTGTATAAATCACTTGTTAGATCTCAGTTGGAGTACTGTATATAAGTTTTTGATGCCATGCTATAGGAAAGATAGAACAAAGAACATGGAACAGTACAGCACAGTACAGGCCCCTCAGCGCACAAACTTGTGCTGACCTATTATCCTACTCTAAGATCAAGCTAACCTGCATACCCTTCATTTTACAATCATCCATGTGCCTATCTTAGAGTCACTTAAATGTCCCTAATGTATCGGACTCTAATACCACTGCTGGCAATGCATTCCACGCACTCACCACTCTGTGTGAAGAACCTACCTCTGACATCTCCCCCATACCTTCTTCCAATCACATTAAAATTATGCCCCCTCATGATAGCTATTTCCTCCCTGGGAAAACGTCTCTGGCTATCCACTCTATCTATGCCTCTCATCATCTTGTACAACTTTATCAAGTCACCTCTCATCCTTCTTCGCTCCAATGAGAAAAGCCCTAGCTCCCTCAAGCTTTCCTCATAAGACCTGTCCTCCAGTGCAGGCAGCATCCTGGTAAATCTCCTCTGCACCCTCTCTAAAGCTTTCGCATTCTTTCTATAATGAGGCGGCCAGAATTGAACCCAATATTCCAAGTGTGGTCTAACCAGGGTTTTATAGAGCAGTGAATGCAAGATGTGAATGCATTGGAGAAAGTGCAGAAGTGATTTACAAGAATAGTTCAAGCAATAACAAACTTCAGTTATGAGGACAGACTGAAGAAGTCAAGACTGTTCTCCTTAGAGAGAAGAAGGCTGAGGAAGATATTTGAAAGAGGTTTTCAAACTCATGAGCAGGGTAGAAAGGGTAGATAGCGAGAAGCTGTTCCCACTCACAGAAGGAACAAGAGGGCATAGATTTAAACTCATGTGGAAAAGAAGCATCATGTGAGAAAAAACTCTCACTCAGCAAGTAGTTATGGCATGGAACGCATTGCCTCAAAGTGTGGAGGCAGGTGCAATTGAGGTATTTACTGTTTTAATGAAGATCTGTAACTCGGGTTGCAGTTGGATTTGTTGGTTGGTTTGCCGAGCTGAATGGTTTTGATGCGAATGTTTCATCTCTCTTCTAGGTGATATCATCAGTGCAATGTGGCCTCCATTGAAGTGTTGTTATTCTGTCTCACTGAATTTATATGGTCAGGTCTGTCATGGTGGGCAGTCTTGTTTCTGGTTTTGTACCCTAGTAGTATGTAGATGGAGTCTATTTCAACATGTTTGTTAATTTCATCAGTGGTTGAAAACCAGGCCTCCAGGAATTCTCGTGCTTGTCTTTGTCTTGCTTGTCTTAGTACTATAACTTTGTCCCAGTTAAATTGATGTCCTTCTATGTCGAAGTGCACTGAAACGAGGGAGAGTTGGTTGTACCATTTTGCTGCGAGTTGGTGTTCATGTATCCTGGTGGCAAGTTTCCTGCCGTCTGTCCTTTGTAGTGTTTCTCACAGTTGCTGCATGGTATTTTATACATGACATTTGTCCTGTTCATTGTGGGTATGGGGTCTTTCATCTTTGAGAGTAACCGGCGAAATGTGGCTGTTGGTTTGTGTGCTATCCTTATTCCATGTGGGCGTAGGAGCAAAAACGAAGAGGAACACCTATACAGAGTCTTTACAAATAATGGTTATCCTATCAGCTTCGTCTGCCGATGCCTAGCAAACAAACAACATCAAGAAGACGCTGTATGCCCCAACACACTGGCCACCCTACCCTATGTTAGAAACGCATCAGAACTGACAACAAGACTCCTCTTGGAATAAGGATAGCACATAAATCAACGGCCACACTTCACCAGTTACTCTCAAAGACGAAAGACCCCATACCCACAACTAGCAGGACAAATGTGAAATACCATGCAGCAACTGCGAGAAACACTACATAGGACAGACCGGTAGAAAACTCGCCACCAGGATTCATGAACACCAACTCACAGCAAAATGGCACGACCAACTCTCCCTCATTTCAATGCACTCTGACATAGGAGGACATCAATTTAACTGGGACAAAGCTATAGTACTAGAACAAGCAATACAAAGACAAGCACGAGAATTCCTGGAGGCCTGGTTTTCAATACTAATGCAATTAACAAACATGTTGAAATACACCCCATCTAGATACCACTACGATACAAAATCAGCAACAAGACTGCCCACCATTACAGACCAAACCATATAAATTCAGAGCGGGACAGAACAACAGCGTTTCAACGGAGGCTACACAGCACTGATGACGTCACCTAGAAGGGAGACGAAACGTTTGCATCAAAACCACTCAGCTCGGCAAACCAACCAACAGTTTCAATTAAGGTATTCATGGGGCACTGGATGATTATTTAGATATAAGCAGTGTACAAGGGCATGGGGGAGCAAAGGAGATTGACATTCCATAACGATGCTTGTTTGAAGAAACACAATTGACTGAGTGGCCTCCTTCTGTAACATAACAATTGTGTGGACTTATTTTTGAAAAAAAAATGGAAGTTTAGGTCATTCTGTGGGCAATGAATCAGTGTTGAAAATATGATCTAGCAATTTCATAATATTTCACAGTAGTAAACGCCTACTCTTGGAAATCTGAATGCTTCCCAATCAAAACTTGACATAATAGGGTCTCAACAGACTTCCCACGACCCTACTGTTATTAAATGCACAGGACTCCTTAAAATTCTTGGCTCTGTCTAACTGTCACAATTGTACTCCTGTTTTAATCACGTAACAAATGCTTTTATGAAGCATCCTAGTTATGACAATGATTCAGCCTCTGGAAAAATTGTTCCAGTCTACAGGACTAAGACTCTCATGAAGAAGAAAATGTATAATGTTAAACTATCGCCTCCCACCATTTAAATGACTTAATGTAGATCTGACAATCACTCTTGCAACATGCAACAGACCATCACTCAACAACAAAGTAACAGAACAACAGTTTATTTTCTTTCTCTCTTTAAAAGAAGTAGAATAAGAGTGCACAAAAGAAGAAAGTATGATCATATATGGGGCAACTTAGTTGCAGATATTGAGCTTTTGAGAAACTTGCACTATGAAGCAGGTAAGTGTTCTTCCTTCATCCTACTGTAGTTTTGGTGTCCCTATGAAAATGGATTCAAGGCGATTCACAGGTGGTTTACTGGAATGACACCTGGACTAAGTGCGTTGCCCTAACAGGATAGATTGGAAAGGCTGGGTTTGTTTCCACTGGAGTTTAGTTCAGGTAACTGGATTGAAATATGTAAGATCCTGAACGGTCTTGACAAGGTGGACGTGGAAAGGATGCTTTGTTTGTCAGTGTAGAATCAGAGGGTGCTCTTTTAAAGTTAGGGTCACACTTTCAGGACAGAGATGAAGGGGAGTCGTGTCACTTTGAAACCCTCTGCCTGAGGTGGTGGTGGGGTGAGGATTATTAAATATTTTTAAAAATTGAGGTGCATAGATTCTTGTTTTGCAGGGGAAATCAAGAGTTATCAGCATTAAAAAAGGGTTCTGGAATTTGAAACACAAACAATTCACTCATGATTTTATTAAATGATGGAGCAGGCTTGAAAGGCTGGAAAGTGTACTGCTGCTTCTACTTCATTTGTTCTCTTCACATTATCAATTGAAAAAATACAAAATGTAAACTCTATTACAGTTAATTACTTAATATCAATGACATGACATGTTTTTTGAAAATTATCACAAATGTTGCCCATATAGCACTTTAGCATAACTTGCACTGAGATGCTTTCTTGAGGTTATGATCTGATTTTGTCAGAAGAGACACTAACCAGCCAGTGGGGAAAAAAAAGTCAGACCATTAAAATTTAGTTATCCTATTTTTACTATATTGTTACATACAATGTTGATTTTGATAATCCAGTATACCATTTGTAAGAGTGAATGGAACTAAAAAATGTCCCTTACACAGTTAGGCTGTCATGTATTCACGGTAAAATTGCATACCAGACCTTTTCAACAACTACTCCCCTGCACTGATTTTTCAAAAACAAGAAGATTCAGATGGATACTACTGATTGAGTGGGGATATCTGCCATGCTCTTTTCCAAAATAATGCATGGGATCTTCTAGGTCCACCCACTGTCTTTCCTGAAAGAAGGCTACTCCAACAGTACAACACCACTCTTAATGCCAGTCTAAATTTTTGTGGTGAAGTTTAAGTTGAATCTACAATAATTGATTTAGAGGTGAGTGCTATCGAGTAAATGATGGCAAGTACTGCATATCAATTTGAAACACTGCTCCTCTATTCTTCCAAATGATTATTCCAATTCTGCATTTGTATTTTATACCCCATCAATAGTTTGTGAAACAATATCAACAAGGATGATATTTGTTTTTTTAAATTTCTGCTTCGTGAGAAAGTTGATTAGTTCTTACCATGTTAAATGGGTCCACAACCCTGTTAGAATAATAAAACAGAGAATAAAATGCTACTTATAACTTGGGAAGACTTCATAAAAATTAGAGATAGATGAAAGCAACTACATGTCAATGCTGGATAGTTGAAGCTCTCCTGCCTGGATCACTAGATTGTAAATTCACACTCCAATACAAGTTCTGGAGAATATAATTGAAGGTGATCCTTTAGTCTAACACTAGGGAATTATCAGATTATTTGAGATATGAAGCTTTGAATAATCCAAATTCAGGTGGACGTAAAGCATTAGTCAAAGAGAAATCAAATTGGTCTACTGCTTTGGACCAACCTTTCTTCCTCAAGCAATGAACAGCACAGTGGCACAGTGGTTAGCACTGCTGCCTCATGGCGCCAGGGACCTGGATTCAATTCCAGCCTTGGGTAACTGTCTGTGTGGCGTTTGCATGCTTTCCCAGTGTCTGTGTGGGTTTCCTCCCACAGTCCAAATATGTGAAAGATATGTGGATTGGCCATGCTAAATTGCCCATAGTGTTCCAGTGATGTGCAGATTAGGGATGGGAAATAAAGGGATAGGATGTGTGGGGAGCTGTGGTCGGGTCGGTGGGAGTCTGGGTGGGATGGTCTTCAGATACTGGGCATTGACTTGTTGGGCCGAATGGCCTGCTTCCATATTGGAAGGATTCTATGAATGGCTTAATGTCTTTTTTTTAAATATTAAATACTGTTACTATGTTAAAAGTGCTCTGAAACTGCAATTTGCTGCAATTACTAAATTAATTGGTCAGTCATCTTTAACATTTGTGAACAAAATGATTGCTTACATACCAATAGATTTTACACCACGTCTGGCGCTGGTGACTAATATTCCACAAGGCCATGTCTTTAGGTCTTAACATTGTTTTGCAAATTGTCTTTGGCAACACAAACCATGCAGGTAGGTCGAGGAAATGGCCAAAATACCAACACATTCTATAGATTAACAGATTTATGTTATTACATTCGAGGCAACAAGGTGCAGGGCTGGATGAACACAGCAGGTCAGGCAGCATCATAGGAGCAGAGAGGCTGACGTTTCGGGCCTAGACCCTTCATCAGAAAAGCAATGTTATTACATTCATAGTTTGGAAACACTTGTGTATTTTCTTTTTCAATTACTATTATATCTGAGAGGACTTCATCCGCCAATTAGTTTTTTTTTAACGTACTTCTTGCATGGAGGGAAATTCCGACAGGTCAATGGAAGGAACTACTTACAGTCACATTATTCAATAGATAAGGGTTTAATAAATCTGCATTCTTAACATATTGTGGTTAATATCTAGGAAGAGAATACTTAACAAAAGTTAAATCCATCTTGCTTGCGGAAAATGATGATTGTGATAACTACAAATTTTGCAAACTCAACTTTGTTTTTCCACAGTTTCCTAGTAGTTCATCAGGGAAATGCATTGTTTTAATCACAAAATGTCAAAAAGCTATGATAGAAAAACAGGTGCGTGAGTCATAAATTTTGTAAGTTTCCATTATGTCAGCCCTCCTTCAAAACTCTAGGCAACATAAATCCAGTGTTCTCGATTTCTCTTTGTAAAACAATCCTATCAATCCAGGGATTAATCTGGAGAACCTCCACTGCACTCTGGCTATGGCAAATATATCTCTCTTATAGATAAGCAGACCAAAACTACACAATACCCCAAGTAAGGTGTTACCAACATTTTGTACAACAGCAACATCTTAACTTCTATATTCTCTTCCTTTTGTAATGAAGACCAACATATCATTTGTCTTTCTAACCACCTGCAGAGCCTACAAGCTAACTTCTAGAGGCTCATGAACAAGAACACCAAGGTGTTTCTGTCACCCAACACTGCTCAATCTGTCATCATTTAAGAATTTTTTTTCTACCTAAATGAATAACTTCATTCTTATTCACATTACTTTTCATCTTCTAGCCCAGCCTCCTTCGCAATCTCTTCACCACTTGCATTCCTGGTTCAGTGTCGTCAGCAAATTTGGAAGTAATAAATGTTGTTAATCAATCTATTCAGTTCTGTTATGACACACCTCTGAATCAGGAGGGACTTGAACACAGACCTCCTGGCTCAAAGGAAGGGACACTACTGTTGTGCTGCAAGGGCTTCCAATTTGGAAATAATACAATTGGTCCCCACAACAAAATCATTCCTATAGAATTTGAACAGCAATGGACCTAGTACTGGTCCTTGTGGCACCCCACTAGTAATAGCTTGCCATTCTGAGAATGGCAAACATTTATTCCTACTCTCAACTTTCTGTCTGTTAACCAATCCTCAATCTATACTGGTACAGTTTCCACAACACGTGCTCCAATTTTATTTACTAATCTCCTGTGTGGAACCTTAACAAAAGATTTCTGAATATCTAAGAACAACACATCCACTGATTCCCCTTTATCAATGCTACAAGAAATATCTTCAAAAAAGTCAAATTTGTACAACACGATTTCCTTTTCATTAATCCATTTTGATTCTGCTGATTATTACCACTCTTTTTCTCAATGTCCAAATATCTTATTATTTGCAATTATTTCTAGTATTTCTTGACTATTGGCATCAAACTAACAGATCTGTAGTTCTCCATTCTCTCTCCTCTTCATTTCGAACAAGTACGGTTATATTTGCTACTTTCCAATCCTACGGATTCTGAAAGATAATCACCAGTGCATCCAGTAGCCACTCCCTTCAACACTTTGGGATCATGCTTATCTGATCCAGAGGATTTATCAAATTTCAAACTAGTTAATTTTTGAAGTATTACTTCTTTATTAATGCTAGTTTCTTTCAGCTGCTCAGTTTCACAAGGTCTTTGATCACCTAGCATTTCTGGGATGGTTTCTATATCTTCCACCAATATGATTTTTTTTCAAATATAGATGGATCATCATTGGCTAGCTCAATATTTATTGCCCAAGCCTAACTGCCCTGGAGAAGATGGTAGTGAGCATAGTTCTTGGGGTCTAAATTCTTGAGTGTTTTGGGACATCCAAAGGTAGTTTCTTCATTATTTCCCTGGTTTCCCATTATATTTCCCATTTCCCTGTTCTGTGCCTCGAATTGGCCCAGATTTGTCATGGCTAATCCTTTTCTTTCTTCATGCCTAAAGCAGCTTTTACATTCTGCCCTTAAGTTCTTCAGCAGTTTGCATTCACAATCTCTTTTCTCTTTCTAAACAGGTTTTAGTGCACGACATTGTGTGCAATCTCTAGGCTCATCATTTTCTCTGACATCCTTATTAATCCACTTGGAAATACACCTGACATATTGAGAGCAGTTTTGATCCCGATACCTAAGAAAAACTATATTTGCTAAGGAAGTAAATGCAGTAAAGATTCACCAGACTGATATCAGCAGGTTTGTCATAAGAGGAAAGGCTGGGTTGCCTGGGCCTGTATTTACTATAGTTTGGACAAATGAGAGGGAATCTAATTTTAAAAAACAGACTGGATACAGGGATGATATTTCATCTGGCTGGGGAGGGGAGGCAGCACCCAGAACAAGGATCACAACTTGAGGATGCACGGTAGGCCACCTTGGCCTAAAACGAGGAGAAATTTACTCAGAGGGTGGCGAACCTGTGGAATTCTCCACCACAGAAAGTAAAGTAGGCGAAGTCACTGAATATATTTAACAAAGAAGCAGGCAGATTGCTGGAAGCTCAGGGTGTAAAGCATATTGGAAGGGAGCAGGAGTATGCTGTTAAGATAGAGGATTCAGGGTTTAATGGGTGAATGGCTGACTATTATTCCAATTTCTATATTTGATCTAATGTAATCTTTAACTTATCTTGTTAACCACAGTCGATTTACCTTTCCTTTTGGGTGTATGCACCTTAGAGGAATGCATACCCATTATAAGCAATGAAGTATTTCTAAGTACTAGCTATTGCACGTCTACCATCAAATGTTTTAATGTATTCCCACAATCCACCCTAGACAATTCACTACCCATATCTTGATACTTTCCTTTCTTCAGACTTAAGACCTTTGTTTCAGAATGAACTGTGTTGCTTTCAAACCTGATGTGAAATTCAATCATATCTTACACACTACTTCCCAAATGTTCCTTTACAGCAAGATTATTCATGAATCCTTTCTTATTACACAACATTAAATCCATAATTGCCCAATCTTTAGTTACCTCAACATACTATATCTGAAATCCATGTTGTACACACTCCAAAAACTCATTCTCCTCAGTAATAGGGCTGATTTGGTTGACCAAGACTATATGGAAATTGAATTCATCCACTTAAGAGTGTTGCCTACAGTACATACATCTCTAATTTTCAGATTTACAGCATGTTGAACATTAGTACTAGTAGTTTGGCCGCCTATAAACAATTGTCAACGGTGTTTTCTGCCCCTTGCTGTTTCATACCCTCACACAACTGGTTCTTCATCTTGACACTTAGATCACAAATTCACTCTTACTAACTTGACGGTGGTGTAACAGTGTTAGCTAACCACATTCTCCTTTCTCCCCATCCCTCAAAAATGCCAAATTTCTTTGAGTATTCAGTTCCCAATCTTGGTCAACCTGAGGCTACATCCTGGAATGGAATATCTCAACTTATGCACATAAATCTTGGAACATTTTTGTGAATGTCACATGTATTCAGACAGAGTGCTTTTAATTCTGCTTTTTAACATTATTCTCCATTCTGATCATATTTGATGGTCATCTCGGTCACTGGGAGTGTCTGACACTTCCCACATCCTCTTGGGCATGCATTCTACGTGGTCAAGCTGCCCTGTCAAAGTGTAACTTCAATTCACTTATGTTAGTTTTATTTAACCTCGGTTTACTTATTTTAAACTTGTTTTCTTGGTATCAACTTAACAAACCTTGCAACTATTGATAAACCTTAGTAGTATTGATAAATCAAACTATTACTTTTCACAATTTACTTGTTGCAATAAACCTTACTAAAGTACCTCTTGGCCCTGTGCACAGAATTACCATGTAAATCTAATTCGCTACTTACACTCAGTGTATATCTTACTCAGGCATATTTTTCTGGCCATACATACAAGTAGTAGTAAATTCTGACCAAACAGAATTCAAACTGAATTTTGATTTCAGTCTAAATCCGTGAATGGCTGAGTGAATAAAATGATGAAAAGTAAATGCCATTTAACTTGATAATTGGAACTGCAGCCCTTCTGGAGCATATCTTCAGAAATTAAATATGAGAATTCTAATATTTTAATGTATCAAGGATTTACAAAGATTAAATTTGGAATATTCATTATTTCTATAGTGTATACAAATATTTAAAAAGGAGCAGAGGCATCCAAAATTATACATTACTTGAATATGCATATATTGCTGTAAGATTAGCAGAAGCTCTAGTAGTCTGGATGACCTTTGGTAATGATTGCATTTATGTGGGAGGGGACATAACTACTTGCAAAGTTCAGCAGAGGTATAAAAAGGTAAAATAGTAACTACCTCAGTCAGTACAACAGAACAGTTGGGAGATCACAATTTTGCAGATCCAGAACAAGATGTATCAGAGTTTATGTGAAGCATAATCAATGAGAAGGATCTCTTCTTTTCCAAATACTGCTATAAATCTGCGTTCAAATATTTTATTCATAACTCTTCATTGAATATCAACAAATCAGCAGCATTCTGGAAACCTTGTGTGTGATTGCATAGACAAAGAAAGGTTTGTACTTGTACTGTATCTACTTATTTTGTATCTCAAAACAGTCTTTAAATCGTTCACATGTAAATTAATTTGAAATTCTATGACTTCCATTTGTTTATTTTGCTTGCAGGAATATCCAACAAATGGTACTAAGTTTACTGACCAACAAACCTGTTTTTCTGTTGACACTGGTTGAGAACAATGTTGGTCAGAATATCTGGAGCATTCACTGCATGAAGCATGAGACTGATTCAATCTCTATGGCACTTACACAGAGACCAAAAGTAACCTCATAAATGTAATACCTTATCCTAATTTATTGGGTTTGCAAGGTTATAGACAGTATGGAATAATAGACAATGCTAAATAACAGCATGATAATTTGGCAAATTTCAGACCTTGGCTCCAAGTGCCAACTTTGTAAACTTCTACAAGGAAGCTGAGTCAGAACACACCACTCGCGTAAATCATGGCAGGACTGGTTAACTAACTCCTTCCTTCACTCAGCAAATATTGTACAATGTATTGGGGGAAGTTCAACAGATCCCAAAGAGTACTTTGCACCGGTATTCACCCAGAAGAAGGATGTGGAGGATAATGAGATTTGTGTGGTGTCTGCTAATATGCTAGAGCATTACAGAGATCAAGAAAGAAGTGGTGTTGGATCTCTTGAAGAGCATTAAGATGGATAAGTCTCCAGGGCGCGATGGTACCTACCCCAGGTTAATTGAGAGGCAAGAGAAGAGATCGCTGGTGGCTTGACTAAGATCTTTGCATCCTCACCAGCCACTGGAGAGATCCCAGAGGAGTGGCAAGCAGCTAATGTTGTTCCTCTGTTCAAGAAGGGAAATCGGGATAATCCAGGAAACTACAGACTGGTCAGTTTCACGTTGGTGTTGGGAAGTTACTGAAGAGAATTCTCAGAGAAAGGATTTACGCTATTTGGAAAAGCATGACCTAATTAGGAACAGTCAGCAAGACTTTGTGCAGCCAGGTCATGTGTTACTAACTTGATTGAAGGCAGAGGGTAGTGGTGGAATGGTGTTTTTCAGGCTGGAGGTCCATGACGAGTGGGGTTCCACAGGAATCCGTACTGGGACCTCTGCTGTTCGTGATATATATAAATGGCTTAGATGAAAATGTAGATGGGTGGGTTAGTAAGTTTGCAGGCACTACAAAGAGTTGTGGATAGTGTAAAAGGTTGTCAAAGGAAACAGCGGGATACAGATCAGTTGCAGATATGGGCGGAAAATGGCAGATGGAGTTTAATCCAGGTAAGTCTGAGGTGCTGCTCTTTAGGAGATCAAAAGTTAAGGAAGAGTATACAGTTAATGGCAGGACTCTGAACAGCACTGATGTACAGAAGGATCTTGGGGCTCAAGTCCACAGCACCCTGAATGTAGCCACGCAAGTAGATAGGGTGGTAAAGAAGGCATGTGGCATACTTGCCTTTATTGGTCAGGGAACTGAGTACGAGAGTCAGGGTGTCATGTTGCAGCTTTATAAGACTTTGGCTGGGTCACATTTAGAGTGTTGCTTTCAATTCTGGTTGCCACATTACAGAAGGATGTGGAGGCTTTGAAAAGGGTGCAAAAGAGGTTTACCAGGATGCTGCCTGGATTAGAGGTTATGAGGAGAGGCTAGAAAAACTCGGGTTGTTTTCCATGGAGTGGGGTTGATGGTCAGAATCTCTTTCCCAGAGTTGAAATGTCTAATACGAGGGGGCATGAATTTAAGGTGAGAGGGGAAAGTTCAAAGGAGATGTGAGGGGTAAGTTTTTTTTTGTTTTTTTTAATACAGAGTGGTAGGAGTCTGGATTGCACTGCCAGGGGTAGTAGTCGAGGTAGATACAATAAGGGCATTTAAGGGACTTTTAGATAAGCACATGAATATGTATGGAATGGAGGGAAATTGACCAACGGCAAGCAGAAGGGATTAGTTTCATTTGGCATTGTTTCCAATACAACACTGTGGGCCGAAGGGCCCGCTCCTGTGCTGTACTGGTCTAAGTAACTAAAAATAACTAACTTGTCACAGCTGACGAAGTAACTGGCAACTAATGTGACAAAATGTCAAGTGAAAATGTGGCACTCATTTTCAAAGTGATCTTTATGGAAATATGGAAATACAGATACGTAAAGGCTGAGTCTTTTTATTTTTCTATACTTTTGATTATGGACGGGAATGGGAAAAGGCTGTTTGAAAAACCGAGGAATGTTGAAAGATTACTGCACTTCTTAAAAAGTTACCCGATACTCATTGTAAGTGCTATTTACACAGCTGCATGTTTAAGCAGCAGTGGAAGTCTGGTTACAGATGAGCTAGAGATGGGTGTGTGTTCAAATAGAGTTTCAGCCAGCAATGAATTGCTGATTGGTCTATGGACTAGTGACCAGCTATTGACGACAACCAACAACTATGTGATTGGCTCCGAGGTAGATGAACATCTTGGCACCGTGAACAAGATAGTTAAAAACAATCAGATTTCCACAGGGTCAAAAGCTGTGTCTTTTCCCAACAAAAAAGATCTTGAGGCTGAAAAAAGCCAATTTATTTTTCTCTCTACAGTTGCTTCAAGTTGAGGCTCTAAACCAGTAAGCCAGAGACTTTAGAAGTGTGAAACAGCCAATCTCTTCCTTCTGTGTGCAAGTGAAAGTATCTGGAGGAGAAGTTGTATGTATGCGCATACGTAAAGGAAAATTTCTAAGGCGATTAGAGTTTTAACCATTAGTTTTATTTCACCAGTTAATAATTGTTTATTTGTAGCTAGAATCTATTTATTATAGAGTCCAAGAGCAGGAAGGTGACACTGAAATTGTATAAGACACTTGTTCGACCACAGCTCGAGTACTGTATGCAGTTGTTAGTACAAAATTATTGTTAAGTTGTGAATATGTTGGAAAGAGTGCAGAAGCAATTTACACAAATGTTTCTACAAATGAGAAACTTCAGTTAGAAAGATAAATTGAAGTAGTTGAGACTGTTTTCCTTGGAGAGAAGAATGATGATAGGAGATTTAATCAAGGTTTTCAAATCATGAGCAGCTGGATAAGGTACAGAGAGAGAAGCTGGTCCCATTTGTAAAAGAAAAAAGAACAAGGGGGAATAAAATGAAAGTGATGTGCAAATGAAACACGGGCGTTGTGAGAAAAGGCTTTCACACAGTAAGGTACAGAATTCGCTACCCAAAAAATGTGGTGGGGGTTCAACTGAGACATTTAAGAGGGCATTTGAATGGTTATTTGGATAGAAGTGGTGTGCAAGGATATGGGGTAAAGGTAGGAGATTGGCACTGGGTAATGGACCAGTGCTAGCACAATGGGCCAAATAACTTCCTTCTGCACCATTAACAATTGTGGTTCTGTAATAAATCATGATTCTTGTTAAGTACAGAAACTGGAGCAGTGCTTTCAGTCAACCTAGGTCTAAAAAGACAGACAAATTAGGGAATTGTGTACTTTTTAAAATCTTTAACTTTTGTGACAACTCCGGAAATATTATTAAAAACCGAAAGAACTGTGGATGCTTTAAGTCAAGAACAAAAACAAAGTTGCTGGAAAAGCAACTCAGACCTGCTGAGCTTTTCCAGCAACTTTGTTTTTGTTCCGGAAATATTATGGTTTTAACTCCAGCTATCTGGTGAGGCACAACAAATAAAACATTAATCTGAGTACAATTACATGCAAATGTGCCTTAGAATTACTCCCCACTGTGTAGCGATCATTTATGTTCACACTCAGAAAACAAAATACCAGATGCCATGAACCAGCAGTTTCAGAAACCACTAACAAGCAGAACAACAAATGGATGTTTGTAACTATCTTTTCAAGTCTGCAGCAATGTTCAAAAGACAACTCACTGTGCTATATTAGCTCATTCTATATTCAGTTTACATTTTGGCAGTTCATTTATTTTACATTCTTAATAATGGCCACATCATGTTTAAACCATAACATTTTCACTATTATTTTTAGCTTTATGCAGCCAAGAGTCCAACTTTGACAAATCATTTTGATTGACTCATTAATGAAGATGGCGCATGGGAATAACGTAGTGAGGAGGTTCATAGAACAAAGAGAATGTACCTTACATGCTCTATTAGGAAAGAAAATTTCAACAACAGCTACTAGTCCAGATTCAAGAACATGGGTCAAGATATCGAAATGTAATCCAGCATAACAATCTGCTGGAAATGGGAATTAACTGCAGGCATGGCAGTGTACGGGATAAATGGCATAATACAACGAACTCACATTGCTGTGGCAGATTAATCAAAGAGAACGCGGATCTTAAATTTGAATGCATTCTGTCAACATGCACTTCCAGCATACTTTTTTTTATTGAATGGCAACCTATTCAGTAATGAACTTGGCTCTGAGGCAGGCTGCACTGACTGCATTCATCAGTTTTTTTAGACAAAAATTAAGAAAATCCAATTGAAATTATCAATCTTCAGGTCAATGATTAAAACTTTGGCCCCATCCATGAAAGAATAAGGTTTCCAGCCCTAGAATTTCACAGTTGCCTTTCAATGAAGAGAACTGTACGCTGGCAGTGCACATTGGAACATGAGATGTGTACTGTTCATGATTTTCTGACCATTATTTTTAAATAGTGAGTAGATCCTGGACAGAATGCACTCAGATATATGGTCCCTAGAATTTCCCTGCGGCAAGGCTTGGCGTCTGTTCCACACAAGCGTCTACCCCGTTCCAAGACAACAGTTGCCAAGTCTTCCAGTCCACCACTGCAAGCCAACCCCGCATGATCCCCAAGGAAATCTGATTGGTTACAAGGTACCACTGAGACTACCCCAAAATCTACTTTATTTTTTTCTTTTATAAGAAAAGCACCCTAAATTTTATTTCCGGGTACCAGCCCCCTCCTGTTACATTATGTTTCTTATGATCTATTTTTGAAAAAGCTTGGTTACTGTCTTTTTGGCTCTGTTTTTGATTAAGTTAATTATTTATCCTGTATCTCACAGATAAATATTTCTACCATTATTCAAGATTATTTTCAGAGTGTCAAAGCCCTGGAATTCTCTCCTTAATACCAGTGTGGGAATACCATGCGAAGAATAGCAGAGGCTCAAAAACATTGAGCCATACAGTCTCAGTGACTTGTAAAAAGTATGGCCTTCCCAGAACTGAAGATGTTCCAAGAATTTTTAAAAAATGAAGGCTGCTTCGACTATAAATTACTCTGATTAACTTGACAAATATTCTTACAAACTATCAGAATATCATTACACGTGGCTGAGTCTACCTTTGAGTCTAGACCAATATCTGTTCCCACCCAGTTTCCAGGTGTCTAACACTCTCCTATCGGGAATTGACTTATTCATACCTGACTATACTTCCCATCACTGGTCCCATTTGAGACAGCATGATGACAACCAGTTCCATATCATCAAATACACCTTGGTCTCTCCCTGTATTCCTATGGTACCTTCAACTCCCACATACATCTTTAATCCCATTGGTTACAAGGCACAAGACTATCTTCTAAAATATTTATTCTCTAATGGTTCCTCTTACTGTCACTCCCACACCAAACCTAGAAATTTATTCCCTGGTTTTTACCAAGACATCCGCCCTTCACCCTGCACTGTCGGGACATTCGAGCTTAGGCTCCTTGACAGCATATCCACCGATTCCCAAAGAACAAGAACTGAACATGTATAACTTTCATGCTGTGAGATGAACCATTTAAATTATTCCATGATCATCCCTCAACACCCACAAATCCTGATTCCATTCCAATGCCCATTCCCACATGTGTCTTTTGCAAAGTCATTTATAATTGTACTTTCAAATGTGCAAACTTCTGTCCTTGACCTATCATTAGTCACCAATCTTCTGCATCTGTCGATCTGCTGAACCACTGTCCACCTACAATGTACTTCGAATTATCCTTAGTAGACCTTCTACTCTGCTGCTGAAATCCTCATCTGTGCCTTCGTTGTCTGCACACTTGGGCGTTTCCATAGTTTAGGCTTGATTTTATGCACAGGCAGAGCCCCACACTTACAAGTCATCCTTTATGTTAAAGCAACATTTACCGATGTGCCACGTAAAGAGATATGCAAGGCACTATACAAGACCATAGCTAGAATACAATGATTTGGTTTCCTCTCCTTATGGAAGGAAAAATGTACTGGCATTACAGGCAGTCCAGTGAAGGTTCACTGAAGGTTAATCCTGGGTATGAAGGGACTGTCTTATGAGGAGAGGTTGAGTAGATTGGGTCTATATAGAAAAATGACAGACAATCCGATTGAAACATATAATATGCATTGTGGAGTAGACGGGGTAGATGTGGAAAGGTTGTCTCCTCTTGTTGTAGGGTCTAGGACCAGAGGACACGATCTCGGAGTAAGTGGCCAAACAGTTTCGACATAGATGAGGAGGTATTTATTTTCTCGGAGGGTGGAACCTTTTACTGCTGAGGGCTGTGTCATTAACTATATTCAAGTCTGAGATAGATTTTTAATCAGTAAGTGAATTAAGGGTTATGGGGAATAAACAGGAAAGGGGAGTTGAGGATAATCAAATCAGTTGTGATCTTATTGAATGGCAGAGCAGACTCTTTGGACTGAATGGCCTACTTCTTTTCTTAATGTCTTATGATCTTATAATAGGGTGGATGACCAAATGTTTGGTCAGAGGTCTTAAGAAGCATCTTGAAGGAGGAAATCAAAGGTGGGGGAGTTTCGATAGGGAATTCCAGATCGTAAGACCTTACAGATGAAGGTCTGGTCACTGATGACTGAATGATTACAACTGGAGATGGTCAAGAATAGGCCAAGAATTTTTTTTTCCAAGGACTCCATTTGAGATTTTCTCAAGGGCTCCTTTTTGATTTTTAGGGCCTTACTTTTCATTCACACTCATTGATTTATTAGGTAAAGCAATAAAGTAACAGTACCTTCCATATTTGTACTGACAGATGGAGTATTTGGACTAATATATAAACAGGATTAGAAAAATCATTGATATCCTCAACAATGATCAAACCTTCATAAAACTTATAAAGCCGCAAAACACAAGGAAAGCATTTAATTTCCTAGAAACCACGAATACTTGTACACGATATAGGCTAACAAGTTATGTTCGAAGGAACTAGCATATGTTTCTCCACTCATGAAAACCATAACCCTAAACACATCTTCTCCAAATTGGTGAGGCCACAGTGAATTTGCTTCTCTTGCACAGGATCAAAGATTGAACATTTCAACCAAGCAGTAACTGTAATAATTACTACATCTCAAGTTCCAACCTCAGATATATTTAATTTTAAAGAGTTCATTACAATTGCACTAATACATCTGTTGTCCATACACTTACTTCAGAACTTATGCAACCTTAAGTTAGAGGTTCCACATTCATTTGCAAGGAATTCATGACCATGAGATTTCAAGTTTTTCAGGTTCCCAGTTAGTTAGATATTTATTTATTCACAGGTCTAATACTGTATTGTCTCATTTACAGCTTCACTCGCCCACATCCATGCAACCTCCTTCTCAACCCATACTCCCATATCGCTTGAAGTGTATTTCTCCTGTCACCATTCTTGCAGCCCTTTTCTCCTCCCCACACCAGTGGCAGACTGCCCATAAAACACCTCTCCAAACCTCCTGGGGCCTGTTCTCACCTGCAAAAGAATAAGTTTGGGTTTCAAAACAGCCACTCAGCTCCTGATTTCAATACAGCCTTAGTCTAAACATGGGCAAAAGAACTAAATTTTAGGAGTGAGGTTAAAGTAACTGCCCATGACATTAAGACTGCATTTGACAAAGTGCAGCACTAAGAAAAGAAAACAAACGTCAAAGGGAACCAGGGGAAAGCTCTCCACTGGTTGGGGATCATACCTAGCACAAAGGAAAATGATTGCGGTTACTAGAGGTTAATCACCTCAGTCCCCAGACATCAATGCAGGAGTTTATCAGGACAGTGTCCTAGATACAAACAACCTCAGCTATTTCATTAAAAACATTCCTTCCATCTCATCTAAGATCAGAAGTGGGGATGTTTGCTGACGTTTGCTCAATGTTCAACATCATTTGCAACTGCTCAGATATTGAAACAGTCTGTGTCCATATGCAACAAGACCTGGACAATATCCAGGCTCAGACTGAAAAGTACCAAGTGATAACCCAACTGCATAGCTGCCAGCTAATGGACATGTCCAACAAGAGAGAACTTAACCGTCACTCTTGATGTTCAATGGCATTAGCATCACTGAATCTATTACTATTGACATCCCAGGGTTACTGCTCAGAAGCTGAACTGATTAAGCTATATCAATACTGTGGTTACAACGACAGGTCAGAGGCTAGGAATTCTGGGGTCAGTACCTCACCTCCTGGCTCTCCAAAGCCTGCCTACAATACACATGGCACAGGTCAGGAATGTGACTGAATACTCTCCACTTGCTTGAATGAGTGCAGCTCCAATAACACTCGTGAAGCTCATCACCATCATGCATCATGCTTGACTGGCAGCTCACCTAACAACTTCAACACCACTGACAAACAGCGACGGAAAGTGTACCATCTACAAGATGAACTGCAATACTTTGTTGGAACAGTAAAGCAGGAAAAGGATGGAAATGTTAGTGTTAGCACAAAGTAGTTTATTTTAATGGCAAGTTACTGGAAGGTAAGGAATATTACTACAGACACAGCAGAAGCATGCCACAAAGTGATCACCCAGTCTGGATTTGGTCTTACCAATGTAAAGGAGATCGCACTGTGAGCAGCGAATAAAACAACATTGAAAAAAGTACAAGTGAAACACTGCCTCACCTGGAAGTTTGTGTTTGGGGGTTTCGGTGATGAGGAGGGAGGTGGTGAATGTTACGCCTTCTGTAATTGCATGGGAAGCTGCCATGGGAGAATGTGGAAGAGTTAGGAGCGAGGAAAGAATCCCGAGGAATGAACAATTCCTTTGGAATGTGGTGATGGAGAGAGGAAGATATCTTGGTAGTAGCATCGTGCTGGAGAAGGCAAAAATGGCAGACGATGATACTTCAAATGCAGAAACTGGTGGGATGGAAGGGGAGGGCAAGGGAAGCCCTATCGTACTCTGGAAAAGATAGGAATGAGTGAGGGCAGAAGTGAGAGATGGGTCAGACATGGTTAGGAGCCTCACCAATTATGGTGGGGGAATTTTCAGTTCAGGGAAAGGGCAGTCATGCCAGAAGCAGCCCTGTGGAAAAGTTAGCATCATCCATGCAGGAGGTGGCGGCCACAGCCAGAAAGCTGGAAGTTGAGAAACTGCCATAAGTTTCACAAAAGAAAGTGGGAAAAGACTGAGCAAAGGGGAAACACATAGAATCAGGAATAAATAAGTTCAGTCTGACAGGAACAGGCTGACATGATGGGTCTACAGTACAGTTTCGTATTTGGATTTCAGTAAGGAGGTAGAAGCTGGTTGTGTATGAGGACAATGAGGTGTGGAGGGGAGATCTCCAGTGGGAAGGAGTTCAATGACTGTCTGAGAAATCACAGCTTGATATTCATTGACAGTGTCATGACCAAAGGGAAAACAGGTGGAAGTGTCTGAGAGTTGACACTCAGTCTCTTCCAGGTTGAAGTTGGCACACCAGATGACCGCCACTCCACCCTGGCTGACAACAAAATCAGGGCTCGACCCAAGAGAATGGAATGTAGCAAGTTCATAGGGAGACAGACTAGAGTGGGTGAAGGGAGTAAATAAAATAAGGCAGCCAATGTCACGTTGACAGGTCTCCATGGAGAGATCAAGTGCAGACAAAAAAAGGCCATGGGATCTTAATAAGTTGGTCTGTGACAAACATGATACATGAAGCTGTTGTATGTCACGGCAGGTTGCTGTTATTGATGATGGCGTCTGTTGCCAAACTGAGGTAGCCACTGTTCATTGCGTTGTTGCATGCTAGCCAACAGGAGGTGCTGCCATTTCCTTTGCACCAGCTAGTGATTCATGTGTGACAGTCAATGTCTACAGCCTTCACATCACATTTGTAAGCATCCTTAAGATAAAGCTTTTGACTTCCACTAGTCGTCTCACTCGAGCTATCTCACCATATGGAAAATCCTAAATAGGCTGTTTACTGAGTGTCCATCATCCCTTGGAAATGGAAGGACAGCAATAACAGGATACAGTTAGCAATTTTCTTGGCTGATCTTAAGTTGACAGAGACCAGAATGTGGGAGTCCAGCCATGAGTGCCTTGGAATAATCAAGTCTGGAGGTAGCAAAGGCTTGAATGAAAGTTTCAGCAAGAGATTAGTTGAGATGAGGCAGTGTCTGATGATATTACTCGGGGGAAAACAGGCAATTTTAGTGATGGTGCAAACATGTGGGCAGAAGCTCATCTCAGGGTCAGATGTAATAATGAGTTTGGTTCAGCATGGTTCCATTGCCAGTGAGGTCCAGGAAATAGTGACAAATGGAGTTCAATGTGGGGAAGAGCACAGTCATCTGTTTACCATCCATGAAAAACAAAACCAAATATTTTTCATTTCAAGTTGTAATATTGAGGGCTGGGGAGGATCAGAAGGATTTTGGGATTGTGGGAAGACTGAAATCAAGTGCATGAGTATAAAAAAGTTGATGGAATACTGATCTTCATTTCAAGTGGTCTAGAATGTAAGTTTCAATTATACAGAGCATTAGGCAAATGTCATTGCATTAAGAAAGCTGTATTCAGGTTTTATTGCTTCACCTCAGAACAAATATACTGGTCTTGGAATGAGGACAGGAAAAATTCATCAGGATTATAAATGACTTAAAGGGTTACATCAGTACAGGTTTTATAAACTTGGCTTGATTTCTCCCATGGTTACGGGAGTGGTGGTCGTGATGATTAAAATGATAGAAGGATTAAACAAAATAGAACAAGTACTTCTTCTGGTGTGTTCACCTAGAATAGAGATATATAATCTTAAAATTAACACGAAGATATTTAAGATTAAATCAAGTAGTAACTTTAGATTCAAGTCACAATCGTATTAAATAGCTGAACATATGCCACTGTTTGGTCCTGTTCCTTTGTTTCATTCCCTTACCCTCTGGTCACTGTCTCAGATTGAACCAGAACTTTGACACTCTGTCATAAAAGCTATTTCTATCAGCAGTAATTTTAACATCATTGTTTACCTTAAATTTTAAATGACATGTCGTTCAATTTTCCTTGTGTTTTACCTCAAATGATTAAATTGCAAAACCTGATGCAAAAGTACAGTTCCTCAAACTAGCCACCTAAAAATGAAACTTTCCATTAATTGGATACTTTTGAAATGGAGTGCTTGTCCAGTTTTAGGATCAATGTCTGTGTTATTGATTATCCTTCTGCTCAGTTTATTTCCAGACTTCTTCCTCCTGTGTTCAGATGAGGTCTCTCAAAAAAAAGTTTCCATTTTTCATTCCTACTGTGGAGCAGAATCACCCTCCCTGTCTTTCAAGAGAATTGCTCCTCAGGCTTTCCCCTTGGGTCTTCTTGCCAAGCACTTTTGGGTGAGTAGATGCTGCTGGGGCAAAGGGAAACACATAGCCACAACCTCACAGTCGTTACTGGCATCTGCAGAAGTGCCTGGGGTGAGCAATCAGGCACTTGGGACGGTTCCTTCATCTATTCTTTGATGTTTCTGACACAGTAGGGTCCTGGATTAAAGGAAAAATTGGACAGAAGCATCCACTTTCAGGTTAACCTGGATCCTGAAGCCTTTACTGTTTGTTTGAGGGTCTTTACTACATTAGACTTTTGTAGTTTCAAGATATCCAAAATTTGGGAAAAAGAGCAATCAAGCATGACAAGGTCCTGAGGTTGCTGGATCTGAGGTACTGTATCAATTTACATCAATAATGCACTGCAGATTAAACTGTATTAATCTTCTAATTGCAATACTTGATGAATTCAGTAACATCAGCACAATATAGGTTATTTAAAAAGTCAGAAATGAAATGTCAAAATAGTCAGAAGATAATCACATCACAGAAGAGATAATGATGATAACAATGTTAAAATCTAGAGAAAAACTCATTTTTTCTATCTGAACAAATCTAAGTTATTCTAACTGTAACCAAATGGTTTTATTTCATTAATTATATAAGATTTACTGACATCAGTCATACATTATTTTAAATGTTACTGAAGGAATATATTTGTGAATCTTTGCAAAATTTATATGTCATATATAGCTCTGTTATCTTTTACACAAATCATCCGACATTGTTCTACACTTTATAACACATAAACAATAAGAAAAACAGAACACATACACAGCATTTCATTAAAGTTTCTTAGCCTTGTTCTTTTAGACCATTTTGTAAATGACGGTCACTGCTGCAAATTTTAGAAATAGGTGTCTGAGAAAACTGACACCTAAATGATTATCTGATGCACAAGTACTTGTTGCTTATAGATTTTGGAACCAGAGTTATATAAAATGAAGACAAGTAACATGGATATGGAATACCGCTCGCTGTTGCTTATGTCAGATTTCCAATTCCACAAACAAATCATGCCAACCCTTTGAAACCCAATTCAGAAATCTGTTCAACATTTGCATTTCAAAACGTCTGCAACTGGAGAGCAATGCCAAAGAAGGAAAGGCAACTCAAACCAGAAGAAACCACTAACCTGATACAACTTGTCAATGTGACAAATGCAAGTACCAATTATGCTATTTCATTTGAAAGGAGGAGCTATCAAATTCACTGTAGTATGAGTAAGCTTTCTCATATATAAATAGCAACATGTATTGTTTTTGAAAACACTTCTTCATCAGGCACCCCACTATTTCAGAGGATAAATTATTGGGAGACTGCAGTGAACCAAGATCGTGGACATAAAATATGTTGGTATGTTTGAATTTCAATTCGAATCAAGATTAACAAGGGAGGAAACCGTAATTGTCATTTTGCTTGCCAAGTACTTTAAAAACTACGCATCATAGCATCCTGACTACTGTCGCATTGTAGATTTTCTGCTTTTATTACTATCATAGTGTGAAGAATTAAATGAGATTTAAAAACTAAATGTTCTTATTCTTCCAGATTTTAATATTAATATTAAATTTCTTAATTTTTATTGCTGATAGTGAACTTTTTGCCTTTACTTTTAACTTTTAAATCTCAGTGGGACAGTAGACATTATGTAATCATGTTAGATCATATGTCTATCACTATTGAGAACAAATTCTGTGAATACTTTACAGAGCTGAACTTCAAACATGGCTGTAAGAGAAAGTGCGGCACTTCTGTTGCTATTGTCTGTTACCTTGGCCAATGGACATGGATATTATAGATATAATAATGCACGTCACCTAGCTGGTAAGTGTTCATGAGGAGATCCCTGAGAGTTTCAACAAATGTGGTGATCCAAGTTGACAAAAAAGATGGGGCAGCTCACTATGAACTTCATACATTTGTTGCTGGTTTCGTTTTAGGCTGATTCAAATCTCAGACAACCAATCTTAATATTTGTGTTCCTCCCACACCACCTTGTTTTTTTCAGTATTCTCCATGTGAGGTACCCACATGATATAACACTGCCTTAAAGTAGGCAATCCATGCTGCTATCATTTAATTTTTCCAGACACTTTGGAATGTTAAAGTGTGTACAGGTTGATGTACTCTTCAATTTTCTGTCCCTCCCAAAGGGGAATCCTTCACAAACTCCTCAGACAACCATGGTGAGATTAAGATACTCCTGTGTGAACTTGTAGCCAACCATTTGCTGGCACAACATGTTGGTACATTGGCTCTATCAAATCCATAATTAGTGTTAGCTAACTGAAATCATTGCTGAGTGTCAACAAAATTAAATATTTGGCTATCACAACTTCATACTGAAAGCCATGTGATATTACAATGAGGAATCAGGATTCCAATAAGAAAAACAATTTAAAGGACTTACAACTTGAGCATTATAAACAATGTGCACTCCCCATGCAAGTCACAGAATATTAGTTATTCCACATGCATTGTCACCATCATGGCTTACTTAAATGTTAGAAACCATATATTATCTCTAGCTTCTACCAAAACAGTCACCATCAGTAAATGTCATGTTATTTGTGGGTGATGATGAGAAAAGCAAATGCCTAACACTGTTCATTCTTGCTTACGATATGTCTGCTGGATCACAAGCTGGAAAGGACAATAAGATTCAAAATAAATTAGAATCATAAGAAAATATTATTTTAACAGTACTGTCAACTTAAAGTTCAGTGAAAATCATTTTTAAAAGCCTACAACAGTGGCTTCCATACATCTAGTGCCAGAAATGGAAAGGAGGGAAATGGGTATGTGGTTATCAGCAGGGATCAGCTGACTACCGGATAATAATAGAAATGGGAGGTGAAATAACTACTGCAAAGTTTTTGGATATTTTCTGAATTCAAAGTATTTATGAAAAGAACTCACATTTGAGAAGGTTAAGTTTTGTAATGTTCTCAATATTCAAGGGTCTCCAAATTGTGGTTTATGCTGTGATTTAACTTTGTGGAGATGCAAGGATGCAGGCCCCAAGTTACTTTAAGCAGAATGGGGATCATAACCCTATCATCCGAGCCATACGCCAACTGAGCTAACTGGCCTCCCCAGTGCGCAATACCTCAGTTTTAAAATCCTCATCTTTATTTACAACTGACTCCATGGCTTCACCCCATACTTTCTGTAACCAGTTCTATAAACCTCGAATAGATTTCTACTCATTGAAGCTTTAGCTCTTGTGCATTACCAGTTTTCACCATTTCATCAGTGCACGCCTTCAATTGTCTTCGTTTTATGTTCTGGGATTTGTCTTAATTTCTTGACTTTCTTCATCTCTACCTCTTTTAAGACAGCCTTTAAAATCAACATTTTTTGATTCACGCTTTCGATCTTTTTTCCTGATATCTCCTGATGAGGCTGGGTGACAAACTGTATTTGATACTGTTCTGTGAAGTGATTTGTTTTGACTATGTTAAACAAATGGTAGAAATATAACATGCTGTTGTTGTACTTGTCCATGGAAAACTGGTTCTATTGTCTAAGCGACCAAGTTTTAATATAATATGCATGGTAAAGGAGGCAGTTTTAAAATTGAGTTTTAATCAGAATAGATTGTGAAAACTTCTCTAAACATACTTGTAACACATTAATTTATAGCTACATTTGTTCAAGGGATTTAAATAAATATGACAGGAGCTTGATGACTCTAAACAATTTAAAAAAGCTTCTGAGGGACTGTCCATTGGAGCAAAATTGTCATCTTATGTGACTTGCTGTGAATGTAAATAAGTTTAAAAATTGAAAATTAGATGTACCAATATTATGTTCCAGTCTAAGCTGCACATCCTTGACAATGCGAAATGTAAGTTTTTTTTATCCTTAAATAATTCTCTACACGACTCCAGCACAGAATTCCTATTACATCGTGATATTTAGAATACAATTATTTATCCATTTAGAAGAAAGGCATCTGAGACTATAACAAAATATACAAAATGTCTGATGATCTAACAGTCGTTTTTACTGCCACTAGATCATTTAAATTCTCTAATGAGGTTATCTCCTGCATGGTGTCCAGGAGTGATCTGATTTTCCTGCCAGTGAGTTACCCTAAAATTTATGAAGAATTATCAAAATAGCAAAGAATTAAAATAGCAGGAGACAGGATGACATATGTACCTACCTTTATGTACGATAGTTAAATATTGAAGACTCAAACCATCTTTTGCACAAATTAAGCACAATACTTTAAGAAAATATGATCAGACACATTGTTCAATGTTAAACTATAAATTATTTTAGTGCCATAAAGATTCAACTGAAGGAACAGAAGAATCCCTTCAGATTAGCCCAAACTCAGGAAATTCTTAGGAGCTACATTTGGTTATCGGGAGCAAAGTTATACTAACGAGCAGCAGCTGATTCCGGGGATTTGATGCAAAAGAATGAGGATATTTCCCTGACATCAAAACCGAAACCTATAAAGGCAGTTAATTTCTACTTACAATTAAATTTCTACACTTAAAATTGTTTCAAAATTAATTCCTGCACAGCCAATATAAGCAAAATACACAGTGAGAGGTTGTGAGCCGTGTTGTTGACAAGAACATATTGCTACTTTTATGAACACAAGAATATTAATTAGAGGCAGTAAGAGGTCATTTAGCTCCATCAAGCTTGCTCCACCATTCAACAAAATCATGGCTCATCTGATTGTGACCTCACATCCACTCTTTTGCCTACCTCCAATACCTGTTCACTCCCTTGTTAGTCAAGAATCAGTCTCACTCCTGCTTAAAAATATTCAATGACCCTGCCTCCACCATTCTCTGTGGAAGACAATTCCAAAGACTTTAAACCCTCAAAGAAACAAACCTCCTAATCTTCTGTCCTAAATGAGCGACCTCTCATTTTTAAATTGCGCCCTCTAGGTCTAGACTCTCCCATAAGGGAAACATCCCTTCAGCATCCACCCTGTCAAGCCCTCTTGGGTCTTTGTGTGTTTCAATAAGATCATCTCTTGTTCTTCTAAACTCCAACGAATACAGGCTCAGTACGTGCGACCTTTAAAGATAACTCCCTTGACCCAGGCACCAGATGAGTGAACTTTCTCTGAACTGCTTCTAATGCATTGACAGCCTTTTGTTTAAAGTAAGTCTACAGTACTCCAGATGTGACCATTCCAAAAATTTGTACAGCAGAAAAAAAGCATGACTACCTTCATGTTCCTTTCTCCTTGCAATAAAATTACACATTCTATTTGCCTTACTAATCACTTGTTGAACCGATATACCATCCTTTAGTAATTCAGATACCAGGTCATCAGATCCATCTGTATTTCTGAATTCTGCAAGTTCTCTCCATTTAAATAATGTTTCTACTTTTCTTGCTGTCAAAGTGGATAAGTTAACATTTTAACACAAACTTTATTTGCCAATCTTTTTCCCCTGCTCACTTATACTGTCTATATTCTTTTACTGCATCCTCATGTCCTCTTCAGAACTTATCTTCCTACCTATATTCATGTCATCAGTAAATTGAGCAACTCAGTCCCTTAATCGAAGTCATTCATATAAATTGAGCCAATTGGTACTCTGCTCGTCATATCTTGCCAACCCGAAAATGACACCTTTATGTCAATTCTCCATTTTCTGTCAGCTAGCCATTCCTCTATCCATGCTAAAATGTTGCCTTTAATGCTGTGAGCTCTCATTTTGCATGGCAACATTTGATTTGGCACCTTGTCAAATGCCTCCCAGGAATGCAGAACTACCCACAGGTTCTACTTTCTCCACGCTGTTTGTTAATTCCTTAAAGAATGCCAATAAATTAGCCAAATACCATCTCCCTTCATTTAAAAAAAATAACTTGTTGACTCTGATTTATTGCACTGAGATTTTACCAAGTGCCTCACTGTAACATCCTTAATAATAGAATATGTTTGAGTTAGCAGGGCAAACTACTTGAAATAATTATCGTTCATCATGTATCCTCCGTTTATTCAACTGATTGTGCTATGTAACATTTACTGTAACAAGCAACATACAGTAACCTACAGAAGTAAACTATTTCACATGCATCCTTCCACAGCGAGTCTGCAATGCCTCTCTTGCTATTAAAGGGAAGGTACAGAAAAGTAGTAGGATACCTAAAAGGGGAAAAAGACTGCCCAAGACATTTGTGCACTTCCTAGAAGGTAGCAAAAAAAAAATCCGGATCTAGTTTTTCCACTTAAAACAAAAATGTGTGCAATGTAAGAAACTGGAAGAGAAACAGAAAACAATGTAAGAAAAAAATCAAGAGAAGTACAACATTTTACATTAATGTGTCAACCCTAAATAGTGTAGATATGGTTATTGCAAAGGTTTAAACGGTAATATTTCACAAACCACCATTATTTGTAAAGGAGAAGATAAATTTCATACACTGCAGAACTGAATGTTTTAACTATAATTTATCATTGAAAGCGACATAAATAGGAGTGTTGAATTCAACACGTCAATCATACCGCAAAATTGCTAACAATGCAAAAGTTAATGTCATTTTATACTTCATGGACTCAAAAGCTTTAAAATTCATAACCAGCAATAAATTAGAGCTCAACAAATAGGGAATCTACAAACCAATAAGTATTAAGCAGGTATGGAAACCTCCACTGAAGAACTAGGAGAAAAATGGAAAATTCTGTTGACTGTAATTTTGTACAAAATAAACTGATACAGTGCATTTGAAATAAAGAAACAAAATTATGGCGCTGCACCTTAAACAATTCATATTTAAGGACCTTCCTAATTTAAATTTGTTCATATTCTAACTGGTTGACATCACTAATCACTACCTGCTAAGCTTCCTCAATCTTAGTTCCTGCCTGGATAATAAAATGTGTTCTTTCACCCAGGTCCCCAGCTGCTTTTACATTCAAATGTCTCTGCAAATTAGTGTGCACTGATAAGGAAAAACAAACATATTCAAACATAATGCAAAATATTTCAAATCTACTTCAAAACAATTTTTGATGTACGGTAAATATTTGTCATTAATATAAAATGTAACACTGCACCTTATTTTCCTTTCAAGTGTAACCCGTGTGTGGCTGCAAAGTTGTAGTGAAGAATATTCTATTGGTTTTACATTCCAGCAGAAACACCTCCAAATAATTCAGATGTTCTGCCTGAAAGATATAGCTACTTTAGCACTGCTCGAAATATTCCTTTCTTTTCACTATTCCTGCTGACAAAGATAATGGTGCAAATAAAGTACAAACAGAAATAGGAAATCATTCTGCTCATCATCATTATTATTTAAAGCATTGCAATACTGTGCTGGTAAGGTTTAGAAGTCAGTAATCTTGCCTGAGTCAGAAGGGTGTGGGTTAAAACACTCAGTCTCAGCAGACAGCCGAGTGCAGTATTAAATTAAGGTTGTAATGCCAGTGATTGAGATATTTGACTTTCGACAAGAAGTTCAACATAAATCATGAATTTTACAAAGTGAAAAAATTTAAAAGCCTCCTAATATGTTTAGACTACCACATCATTATCACCAAAGGATTTCAGACAACTGACAAATATTTCTACAGGGCAAGTGCCAAAAATATTTGATACCAGAGAATGTTCAACCATGGCCTTGCTTTATGAAATAAAACTGTTTTTTTGATTACATATATACTAAAAATCAGTTGCTATGCTGTAGCCCATTTTGGCTCTTTCTTAATAATCATGCCCAAAGATTCAAGTTTCCTGTTTTGAGAATAGCCATCAAAAAATGTGGGTGGTTTTTTTGAATTTTCTGTTTACTTTTTATTCATGTCCAGCTTGATCACAATGTTTTTAATAACAAAAGAATGATTATAATGAAACCTTCAATGCATTACCTATCTTTAAAATATGTTTATAACAACATTTTGTGTCAGAGAAGTTATTCAAAGAAACTTCTTAGGAGGAACCTTAAGGAAGAAAGTAAATACCACAGTTAGCATTGAGAATTCTGGACGACAAATGTGAATATCGTATAAAAGCATGCTAGCTGTCTGTTTTCCCCCCTAAATTCAGTGTTTCATCTGTTTCCCTTTTTATCCTTCATCAAAATTTAAAATTTGCCATGAACAAGTACCTACCTAACTTTTAGGTATGTACAAATTATGAACGTTTAAAGTTACATTTATTATCCCCATAAAACCAAGGTAACTTAGCCATTATTTTCATGCCTTAGTGTACTACTTCTTTATAACATGATTGAAAACAACAGTATCCTACAGTTTTTAGAGGACAACCCCTCCAAAAAAAAATTTGTAGCAACCACCAGTCCCAAATTTTATTTTTCTGATTGTACATGAACCCAAAGTAACAAATGAAAGATACGAAAAGGTCCACAATATTTCTTGACTTTTCCAAAACAGGTTACCGATACAGCAATGGAGATTCAGACAGTTCAGAAGAAAATCGAGTGTCTGGTAGCTCTTCCCCAACAGGTGAGAAATAAATCATTTTACAAACAGAATTTTAGAAATCACTAACTTACACTATCAGAGATATAACTGTATGGGGCCAATGAATCTAGTATATGTACACATGTCTTTTAAGTACGAACCTTGTGTCATGATTTTCTGAAATATCTACTTCTATTATGCCTTGATGCGGAGGTGTCGGTGTTGGACTGGGTTGGACAAGGTCAGAAATCACATGACATCAGTTTATAATCCAACAGGTTTATTTGAAAACACAAGTTTTTGGAGCGTAGCCCCTTTGTCAGGTGAAGTGAGAAAGAAGCACACAGAACACAGAATTTGTAAGTAAAAGATCAAAGGGTCACACCATTGATGAGGATGCATTAAACAAACCTAAGATGCTGTTAAATCTTTAATCAGTTAGATGGTTTTAATTGATTAATATATGTAAATCCTTGAATTCCTTTCAAGTCATTTCCCTGAGAACTAAAGGTTTTATCAGTGTAAAGAAGAGGTGACAGTTTAGGTCAGACAATGCATGTTAGGTGTGAGGCCTTGTTTTGAATCTGTTTCTGTTTAGGTTTGGAATCAGACTGGTTTTATTTCCAAAGTAGGACATTATAAAAGACAAATACAAATTCACCCCACAGATTTACATGTGGATGCAAGCACGTGTGCACGCTTGAGGGAGCACTTGAGAGAGCGCGCGCGCGCGAGACAGACAGTGTGGCGTGAGGGAGAAAGAGAGAGTGTGAGAGAGAGAGAGAGAGAGAGTGTGAGAGAGAGAGTGTGTGAGAGAGTGTGAGTGTGAATAGCGTGCTGGAGTCACCTGTAGTGCAACATGAACCCAAGATCCTGGTTGAGGCTGTCCCTCTTGTGTACTCTGCTCGGCAACTCTGAGTTGTTGTGTATCCTGAAGTCCGCCTTGGAGGATGTTTACCCAAAGATCTGAGGCTGAATACCCTTCACCACTGAAGTGATCCCCCAGTGAGGTAACATCCCTGTTTGTCTATTGCTGCACAGTGTCCATTCATTTGTTGTCATATTGTCTGCATGGTTTTGCCTTCCAACTGATTAAAGATTTAACAGGATCTTGGGTTTGTTTAATGCATCCTCCTCAGTGGTGTGATCCTTTGATTTTTTTACTTATAAATTTACTTATAAACTGATTCCATCTCTTTCACCGACACCTGAAGAAGGAGTGACACCCTGAAAGCTTGTGTTTTCAAATAAACCTGTTGGACCACAACCCGGTATCGTGTGATTTCTGACCTATTATATCTGTCATATTTAAACGGAAGAATTACTTAACTCTCAATGAGTCCTCCATACCTGTTTTTCAGACTGTGTGTTGCTTGGTTATGCTTATGGTACCGTAAACCACTTTAGAGTGCTAAAGTGCTGCCTCTTCTTCCTGAACCTTTGCCAATTTTTTAACCATTATCTTTTTCCTGTTGGAAATGTATCCTTAACTCCAAAGCCCTATTATTGCCACTTCTATCTCTCTTTTTTTTTTACTAAGCATACTTCAATTATTCTAACATCACATCCATGACACAATGTGTCCCAACTCCAACAGTTGCTTCGCCAGTGCTGGTCTGAAAAGTGTTGAAAGCACTTGAACAATTTGAGACATAATCCCAAAAATAGTTGAGAATATGGCATGCACAGGAGGATATCCATCAGAGCTCAAATAGCATTAGATTCACTGCTGTTCCACAACTCTTTTTAAGAAATCCCTTCCCACCACAACCTGACCCATTCTGAGACAGCTGTTGACCTGATCCATCACCACCAATGTCTAAACCTAGACCTCTTCTTGATTCTAGAACTTGCATTCTAGAACTTCCTGTAGCCCCTTTGGTGCAACCATACTTTGAAAGTTATCTCATGAAGCTATCAGATTTTGATACCTCAAAACAGCATTCTCATAACAACCACTTTGGACTACAATATTCTTAAACACTATGGCTCCTGCTGCCAATGTCCACTAGCACCCTCTCAATATTGTCAACCCAAGCAACCCTATAACCTGTCACTGCTACACACTTGCTACAACCTGCAATCTTTTTCAACCATTGTTCTCTGCATTAACTATGTCAAATTAACTACGTCAAAAAAAGATTCAGTTTCCATACCAATTTGTGCATCTGCAGGTACAAACTTAAAGGTATCACCAAAAATGCCAGCACTTTATAATAAATACAATTTGACTTATTCAATTGCCATAGGTATGTACCCCTAATAATATTTTGCATACCATAATATTACTTTGTATATCGCAACACTTTAGAAAACTCTTATTGACAGGCTCAAAGCAGCAAATCAAAAACAAACAGATAAGGGGGCAGCCATGGAGAAAAAGCAAGCTAATGTTTCAAGTCTGGATGACGATGAAAAGTCATCTAGACTCAAAATGTTAGCTTGCATTCTCTCTATGGATGCTGTCTGACCAGCTGCGATCTCCAGCATTTTTTTGTTTTCAGAACAGATTCCAGCATCTGCAGTAATTTGCTCCTGCAAAGACATAAGGAGCGCGCAAATGAAAATACAGTAAAACAACTACACAGCAATTGATGACAACTAATGAGTGATGACACCTGTCAATTCTGCCATACAAGTATACCAAAGGAAAAGTACAGGCAAATCAATGTAATCATTTTGATCTAGCTACCTCTCCTTCTATTGCTATAAGACTCTCATATTCCTCCATCCTAGTCTTCACACATCCTAGATTATCCTGTTAGTGCTTCACACTTCGCTACACTATTCAATGTTACCATTTTCAAAATATTCCACGCCACAATATTAAAATTAAGCATGTCCCGTTAACCGATTGCATTTTGTCAGAAGTATAAGGAGATCATACCTCGCTGGGATAAAGCCTAAAGGGGGTAGAAAGACAAGGGTCACAGATACACAGATCACTAAAAGTCAAGATGGGGTTTAAAAAGGTGAGAAAGAAAATTATTTTGCTTAGTTTCCACAAGAACAGAACTGAAAAACAAACAAGTTGTGTTAAACCTGCATTCATATCTTAGTTGGATCACATTTGAATATGGTACAGGTTGGATTTCCTTATTACAAAGTCGATATTGAGATACAGGAGGAAGAGGGAAAAATATTTGTGACATTGATAGCAAAACAAAGGAAATTTATTTATTAAGAAAGGCTAAACAGTTTCTTGCCTCTAGAAAATAGAAGATTGACTGGTGACCAGATAAATTCTCTTAGAGTTCTTTGTTTTTCTTGTATTTTCACACATATTTATTTTCTCCTCTTTGGGAAATATTGGGGACGTGTTAGAAGAATTAGAAGACTGATTATCAAACTACTGGCCCTTCTCATAAATGCACCTTCCATGGCCAACTAGTCCTGCAGTTACACTTGAATATGGAGCTTGGAGTTCAGAGACAGGGGTACGAGCTCTAAAATAATGAAACGTTTTGGAAAGGTAGACTAAAAATGTAAGCTTTCATCTGATACACAGTCCAAAGTTGGAGCTCATATATACAAGATGAAATGAAGAATTCGAGAAAAGTTCCCTTTACGAAAAAGTAGTAAGAAAGTGAAATATGAGATCACAAGGAGCGGTTATAGAATCATAGAGTTGTATAGCGTGGAAACAGACCTTATGGTCCAAATCATCCATGGTGACCAGATATCCTACATTCTAGAGATAGTAGGAACTGCAGATGCTGGAGAATCTGAGACAACAAGGTGCAGGGCTGGATGAACACAGCAGGCCAAGCAGCATCA
>NC_063336.1:51338244-51352337 GCF_021869965.1 Rhincodon typus
GTGAGGACGAGTTCGGCTAAGCGGATGAGGGTGTCAGTGGAGGGGGACTGGTCGGGCCTGCGGGACAGGAAGAAGCGGAGGGCCTTTAGGCCATCTGTATGGGGAATGCAGGTGTAGAGGGACTGGACGTCCATGGTAAAGATGGTGTTGGGGACCAGGGAATTGGAAGTTCTGGAGGAGGTGGAGGGCGTGGGTGGTGTCACGGACATAGGTAGGGAGTTCCTGGACCAAGGGGGAGAAAATGGAGTCCAGATAGTTGGAGATCAGTTCGGTGGGGCAGGAGCAGGCGGAGACAATGGGTCGACCAGGGCATTCAGGTTTGTGGATTTTGGGAAGGAGATAGAAGCGGGCAGTGCGGGGTTGGGGAACGATAAGATTGGAGGCCGTGGGTGGGAGGTCACCTGAGGTGATGAGGTTGTGGATGGTTTGGGAGATGATGGTTTGGTGCTCAGGGGTGGGGTCATGATCAAGGGGGCGGTAGGTGGTGGTGTCGGAGAGTTGGCGTCTGGCCTCGGCGACGTCAAGGTCAGTGCGCCATACTACAACTGCGCCTCCCTTGTCCACGGGTTTTATGGTGAGGTTGGGATTGGAGCGGAGGGAGCGGAGGGCTGCACGCTATGCGGGGGAGAGGGTGGAGTGGGTGAGAGGGGTGGAGAGGTTGAGGCGATTGATGTCTCGACGGCAGTTGGAGATGAAGAGGTCGAGGGAGGGTAGGAGGCCTTGGGGTGGTGTCCAGGAGGAGGGGGTGTGTTGGAAGCGGGAGAAGGGGTCAGTAGATGGAGGGTTAGGCTCGCGGTTGAAGTAGTAAGCGTGGAGGCGGAGGCGGTGGAAAAACTGCTCTATGTCCAAGCGTGAGCGGTATTCGTTGACGTGTGGGTGGAGGGGGACAAAGGTGAGCCCTTTACTGAGGACTGACCGTTCGTCCTCAGTAAGGGGGAGGTCTGGGGGGATGGTGAAGACTCGGCAGGGCTGGGTGCTATTGTCCCCTCTGGAGCTGCTGGCTGTGGAGGCTGTGGGTGGAGCGACGTCGACGTCGGCTGTGGGCGGAGTTGCGCCGGCGGTGGGCGGAGCGGGGTAGGCGGCGGCAGTAGCAGTGACGGTAGGTGCGACTTAAGTGTCGGTGGTGTTGGTCTCGGAAATGGAGGCGGTGGCATCGGCAGTGATGGCGTTCGCTGTCCCGCAAGTGGGGAACCCGACGGTGGCGGATGTGACATCATCTGTGGGTTCTCCGACAGTGGCCTCATGGCCAATAGCGGCGGGCACATTGTGGGGAAGGTCCTGGGTACGGCTGGGGATTTGGGGGGTGGAGGAAGCCCGTTTTGGGTGGTAGGCACCAGTAAGTTTACTGTACTTATGGTTTTTAGTGTCCAATAAAGCTGAGTAGAATTGTGAGTTCAGGTTGTGGATCCTATGAAGAATGAAAAACAGGAGAGGTCCTTTGCAGGTCTGGGAGAGGGATGCTCTGAGCTGGGGTAGGCTTGATTGTAGTGCCTGGAGATGCCGGCGCATTGCTGCAAGTGTGTGTTTCAGGAGTCGCAGGGAGAAACGCTTCTGTAGGATCTCAATGCCATGAGTGTAGATATTGTCACGGTTGGGGCCAAATTGCGAAGGCTTGAATGTGGATTGTAGTCCATTGGGGATGATCTGGTTCCGTAGGCAGGTACTAAGAAAGGTGATGTGGCTGTCGTACCTGGTTTGCTTCAGGACATGGTCGAGCAGTTTCAGGGCCGAAGAGATTACGAGAGAGTTGCAGTAGGAGAGAGATCCCCTGAGGTTTGTCCGGAGGGTAACTTCTTCAGGTTAGGCATCCTTAGAAGAGGCTTCGAAGTGGGGTTAAAATTGAATCAGAGATAGTAGGAACTGCAGATGCTGAAGAATCCGAGACAACAAGGTGCAGGGCTGGATGAACACAGCAGGCCAAGCAGCATCATAGGAGCAGAAAGGCTGACGTTTCGGGCCTAGACCCTTCATCAAAAAAGGGAAAGGGGAAGGGGGTTCTGAAATAAATAGGGAGAGAGTGGGAGGCAGATAGAAGATGGATAGAGGAGATTTCACAAGCTTCAAAATCTCCCCTCCCCCTACCGCATCCCAAAACCAGTCCAGCTCGTCCCCACCTCCCTAACCTGTTCTTCCTCCCACCTATCCCCTCCTCCCACCTCAAGCTGCACCCCCATCTCCTACCTACTAACCTCATCCCGTCCCCTTGACCTGTCCGTCCTCCCTGGACTGACCTATCCCCTGCCTAACTCCCCACCTACACTCACCTTTACTGGCTCCATCCCCACCTCTTCGACCTGTTTGTTTCCTCTCCACCTATCCTCTCCTCTATCCATCTTCTATCCGCCTCCCCCTCTCCCTATTTATTTCAGAACCCCCTTCCCCTCCCCCTTTTCTGATGAAGGGTCTAGGCCTGAAACGTCAGCCTTCCTGCTCCTATGATGCTGCTTGGCCTGCTGTGTTCATCCAGCTCTACACCTTGTTGTCTCGGATCTTACATTCTCGTCCCATTTGCCAGCAGTTGGCCTGTAAGGTCACCCCTCAGCCTCCGAGAAAATAGCCCAAGCTTATTCAACCTCCCCCCATAGTTCAAACCCTCCAACCTTTTGAGGCAGAAAGCAGAGCATATTCAAGGAAAAGCTAGGAATATACATGAGAAAGAAAGAAATAGGTGTACAATATTGAGGTGGTAGATAAGAGAGTTGGGAGGAAGCTGGCAATGAGCATAAAGACCGTTTTAAACCAACTGGGCTGTACACTCAATGTAACTCGACAGAACTATTTACCAAATCACATGAAGCAAAATATTTGCAATATGAAACTACAAACAATATATAGGGTCAGGAAACATGGTCTTCTAGAACATAAAAGAGAATGAAAACATTGGCTTTTCTCTTGGTATATAAATTTACTTAATTTGTGGGCTGATGCAAGCTTGGTAACCACAAAAGAAAAGCACAGATGCTCTCATTATTAGCAAAATAAAACAAATACACAAATTTGGTTTACTTCGGTAGCTTATACAGATGCACCAATGCATAATTAATTCTGCTTAATTGCATATCTGCAAAAGGCACCCCGGTGAATTTTAAATCTTGAACTTAAATCTATTCCTAAGGAATCCTGTTCTGCCAGCAACTGCAACTGTGTTTTTCAAATTCAACCCCACACCTTCCCCATTATTCGTTGACAAAAGTATTTCTAACAGCTGATTGCTCACTGGCTGATAAAGCTCAATTTTTCAATTTGTTTTTAATCACTGCAAACAAAAAGCATTGTTCAAAACTACTTTAATCTTCAAAGTGTGTACCCTACAGGAGGATATCTGTGATGTCAGTTACTCCGTTCCAATCAGGGAACTTGAAAACCCTTAACCACGTACACAATGTCCTCATATTATAATCTAAATGAGATCTCTTCTTTCTTTATTGACATCAACAGTTAGATGGCACCGTGGACCACCGGGTCCCCCTGGGATACGTGGCCCACCAGGCCCACCAGGATACCCAGGAAAATCAGGGATTGGACTGCCAGGACAACCTGGTTCTCCAGGACGACCAGGACCGCAAGGGATGCCAGGAATTGGAAAACCCGGCATTCCAGGAGCACCAGGAAAGTCAGGACAAAGAGGACCTCCTGGACCCAAAGGTATCATGGGGCCTCATGGAATGCAAGGACCGAAAGGCCAGCAAGGTCCTCGAGGGTATCCTGGGTCAGCGGGAATTTCATATCCTGGTAAACCAGGCCCACCAGGGCCTGTTGGATCTATAGGACCGATGGGACCACGTGGGGAGAAAGGAGAACAAGGGTATCCTGGTCCTATTGGTGCAAAAGGAGAAAAAGGAGTTGGAATTCCAGGACAACCAGGGGAACGAGGTCCTCCAGGGCAACAAGGACCACAAGGAATCCGTGGTGAACCAGGATATGGAAAACCAGGCGCCCCTGGTCCTGCTGGTTTACGAGGAACAAAGGGCGAAAAAGGCACAGCAGGTCCACCTGGAGTTTCTGGTGTCCCAGGTCAGAGAGGCTCCCCAGGATTACCTGGGCCATCAGGAATTGGAAAACCTGGAGCAGATGGCACACCAGGGTTGCCAGGACCTCCTGGGCCCAAGGGGCCTCCTGGTGCTCAAGGTCCACCAGGTGATTCTGGCCTTCCCGGTTTTGGAAGGCCAGGCCCACCGGGACTTAAAGGGGACCCTGGTACCCCAGGCCCAGCAGGATATCGTGGAGAGAAAGGGGAGAAAGGTGAGCCTGGCAGCCCAGGGAGCTCGGGAATGTCTGGATCAACTGGTCCACCTGGGCCACAAGGTTTGAGAGGTGCACCTGGGGTACCAGGCGCACCAGGACCAAAGGGCATGACTGGTCCAATTGGAGCGCAAGGGTACCCAGGTCCAAAGGGTGCGATAGGCCCCGGGGGAGCCCCAGGAAAATCTGGAATTCCAGGCGAGCCTGGTTTACCAGGCGCTGACGGACCAATGGGACCACCTGGTCCAAAAGGCGCTATCGGACCCGTCGGGCCACCTGGTAAGCCAGGTGACAGTGGTCTTCCAGGTCGTCCTGGGCCACCAGGATTCCGAGGTGAAGTTGGATTAACTGGACCTGCCGGACCACCAGGTCCAAGAGGTCTACCCGGATTTCAAGGTCCTCCTGGATTCCCTGGAGAGAAAGGAGAGCCAGGACCTCCAGGTCCCCCTGGACCACCAGGTCTTTCTTCTAGTCTTAATGAAAAAACTCCGTATGGCCGACCAGGCCCACCAGGGGCACCCGGCCCTCCAGGCCCACCTGGACTCCCTGGTCCACCAGGACGCCCAGGAGAAGTTGTGAATCCTGGGAAATATGGAGGCTATAATGGTTATGCAACACCGGATGTCATGAGATCATATCCGGCTTTCACAGCCATTCTTTTAGAATCATTTCCACCTGCAAGACAACCAATAGCTTTTAACAAAATACTGACTAATCAAAACAACAATTATGATCCCACTACTGGGATATTTACATGTCAAATACCAGGCATCTATCAATTTTCTTACTATATACAAGTCAAAGGAGGAAATGTTTGGGTTGGACTGTTCAAAAATAATGAACCTGTGATGTACACATACGATGACTATACAGAAGGTTATGTTGATCAAGCCTCAGGAAGTGCTATAATACAATTATGTGAAAATGATCATGTCTTTGTTCAATTACCTTCAGAAGAGTCCAATGGTTTACATTCCTCTGATTATATGCATTCTTCATTCTCTGGGTTTTTAATTAGTCAGACATTTTGATGTACATCAATCACATTCCGTCTACGATCAACCGCCAATGCATCCTCTCTGAATCCACCAAAGTGATGAGCTGACAACTCTCCTGCTGAGTGCTGGCAGCTCACACCAGATATTTCAGCAAGGCCTGACGATGAAGGAAGTGCAGCCCTTTCTTTGGAGCCATCAGTCAGACATAGTGCAGGTCCTGCTCACTGTTTGCTCCAGTCTAAAGGTTATCAAACTATCCCATTACTCTCTCTGGCTTTTATGGCATAGGTTTTGGGTGAAACAGTAGTTCATAAGAAGTACATTGTAATCGTCACTTAAGTACTACAGTTTTAAAGTGGATTCAATGCCAGTAATCCCCACCGTAACCCAGAAAAAAGGAACTGAGAATTCTTATTATGTTGAATGATGTGGTTAGAATTTATTGCTTCAAGATTTTAAAATTCAATATCAAATATTAACTTGCTACTACTACTTCACTAATAGAGTAATTTTAATCCATTTCAATGAGAAACATCCAAGTCCCTTCAAATGAAACCTAAAATTGTTTGCAAAGAAATAGCATATACAAACACCGTTTGTGGCAGGCAGGAAATACAAAGTCTCACACCAAATGAGGTTACACTAACAAGTGGCAATTTTCCTGAACATACTTCCACAACTTTATTTTCTCGCATTGTGTTGCACATTGAAATGCCACAAAATAATTCAAAATTACAAAAAACAATGATTCCTGTTCGCTACGTGGATCTATCCAAAACTAATCTATTTAATAATTATGTTACAAAAGTGATAAATTCTAAACTTATCATTTAATTATGTCACAATTAAATCATAGGAAGGTGCTTTTGTTAATATTGATGCTACTGCATTGACTGGAGCAATAGAAATTAATGTTGCACATTTGAATAGCAAACTATAAAGGCAATGTATAAACCCAAAGTTCTTCTGTCAGAACACCTCATGAGAAGAGAAGTTGTAATGAAATGCACTTGTAGCCACAAAGCTGTTCATTATTTCAAATTTTGTATTTTATATATAAAAACACTAATAAAATTGTTTATGATGCTACTCTATGTGTGACTTACTTCTATTCAATGTGAATTATGGAAAATTGCTAATAATGTTGAGCCACAAATTAATAAGATTTATTAGAAGATGTATACTGATACTGAATTGGCTGCAGGAGGCAGGGGTGGAGCTGACTTTTCATCCCATTTTCTCTGCATCTCAACTTTTGATCAAGAGAGGTATCTGCCCATTTGAGCAGCACTTTAGAAGCAGGTTAATGGAATTCTGAGTCATCCTTGAGATAGAGCTTACATTTTGCAATCTTAGGACATTTGAAAGCACGTTGCAGCCAAGCAAATGCAGTACCCAGTTCATCCTTCTGCAGCCAGTGGGGCTCATGCCTGCTGAAACTTGTTTGGCTTTCATTCAGGGCTTTCCAAAGACCCCAAAAAAGGTGAAGAACTAAGATAATCAATCCAAGGAAACCTTATGTTGCCTGGTAACCTGCCAAAGTTTCTGCTTACACCTTAGAAATTTGGTTTGAAAAGCTGTTCAAATGGTGACCATGTGACCAATGTCTTTTAGGGAAGGAAAGCTGCCATCATTATCTGGTCTGGTCTACATTTTACTCCAGTCCCTCAGCAATGTAACTGACTCTTAACTTCCCTCTGGGCAATTAGAGATGGGCAATAAATGCTGGCTTAGCCAGTAACATTCATAGCCCACAAAAGAAGAAGAGAATCTCGGGCAGGTAGCTGTTGTGCATTTCCACAAATGAGAATGAACTGACTCAAATATTAAAATGGCTATTATTACTCTCTTATTACTATATTGTTACAGTAATATTACTTTCCACCCCTGAAGTACAAGTCAAGAGCCTAATAAAGTACAAATATTTTGCACATACAGCAGTGTAATGAGTACAGTACTAACGGGTCCTAAGAGCCTATATGCTCAGCTGATAATGAAGAGATGTACACAAAAGCCATGAAATCAGAAGGAAATAAATAAAAGCAAGTCCAAAATATAGAAAAAAAAATCAAATATTATCACCCCCTAGTGCAAAAGGTGATTTTATGAACTTGTAATTCTGACAGGATCTCCGGTTGTAAGGGACAGGAATTCTGTCACACAGCATTTGATAAGGCCGGCAATACCCTTGCCATTGGGATAGACTTTGACATCAAGAAGTCACTTTGTGAAACAAAAAATGCCCAAAGAGGAAAGTGCACTCTTCCCTGCCCGCACTCCCAGAATCTGCCAAGCAACAGTCATAACTTAAACAGCTGGTCCTCCACATAGAGTGTCGCTCCCATCCCCATCATTAACTAAATGTCAGTGGAGGGCAAGAGACCTTCAAGTGGTCACTTCAGTGGTACTTTGGTTCTGGGTGAGCAGGCTGTCCATCACATTCACTGGGAAGACAATTTACTGAGAAAAGGCATCTTTTACATCCAAAGGATATGATTTTGGTTGGAAGCTCAATTTGGAGTCAAGTTTAATAGCTATGTTGTTCTCACTCTATTTCAATTCAAGATGTTAGCCATGGAGATGACAAGGGGATAGCATTCATGGTAGGGGCTGAAGACAATAGTTTCAATCTTTCTCAGTCTTTAAAGGAAACAGTGGTTCATTAGGGGGTAGCGGCCTCAGAATTGACACTTACAATGGAAACAATCTCAAATAGTTCCTTCTCAAGAGGTTCAATTAGGAATAGTGCATACACACAGAATGATGGGGTATTACTTGGTACCTACATTTTTTTGCATGATGCACTCTTCATTTTTCACCAACTGCGAGAAGGTCAGACATTTTACCAGAGGAGAAACCAACAGGTATATCTTTAATTGCTAACATTCTACGTTGTGGAAAGTTCCTTTCAGATCGTTAAATGTGTTTTTTTTTCCCCCGAGCATTTCTTGTCTGGGTTAGTTCAACTCTTGGATTTAAATCAGTCTTGTATGTAAATCTCCCATTGTCCAAGATCATCTTTGACAATGGGAAGGAACAAATGAACAAACAGCCAGGGTTGGAGGGTTTGAGCTATAGGGAGAGGCTGAATAGGCTGAGGCTGTTTTCTCTGCAGCATTGGAAGCTAAGGGGTGACCTTATAGAGGTTTATAAAATCACGATGGGCATACATAGGGTGAATAGCCAAGGTCTTTTCCCCAGCGTAGGGGAGTCCAAAACTAGAGGGCATAGGTTTAAGGTGAGAGGGAAAAGATTTAAAAGGGACCTTAGGGGCAACTTTTTCCACAGCGTGGTGCGTGTATTGAATGAGCTGCCAAAGGAAGTGGTGGAGGCTGGTACAATTACAACATTTAAAAGGCATCTGGATGGATATATGAATACAAAAGGTTTAGAGGGGTATGGGCCAAATTCTGGCAAACGTGACTAGATTTATATAGGATATCTGGTTGGCATGGACGAGTTGGACTGAAGGGTCTATTTCTATAGTTCTCTGACTTTATGACTCTGAGATCAAGCAGGTACTTCAAGAAATAAAGAATGTAATTTTACCTTTAAGGTGAATTAAGCACATTTCTATAGAATGAAAGCAGGTATTTGAAATTTCTTGAGAAGAATTATAGAAGTCTACAGCACAACTGGAGACCGTTCAGCTCATTGGGCAATATTAGTATTTATGCTCCACAAGTCTCTCAACATCTTTCCTCATCCATTCCAATCAGCATATTCTGCAAGTACTTATCTAACTTTCCCCTTAAATACATCAATGCTATTTGCTTCAACTGTTCATTATGGTAGTGGGTCTCCTATTCGGGCAAATAATAGAGGGGAGGTGATGGCCTTGTGGTATTATCCCTGGTCTGTTAATCCAGAGACTCAGATAATGTCTGGGGACCCGGGTTCGAATCCCACCACGGCAGATGGTGGAATTTGAATTCAATAAATATCTGGAACTAAGAGTCTAATGATGGCCTTGAATCCATTGTCGCTTGTTGGAAAAACCCATCTGGCTCACTAATGTCCTTTGGGGAAGGAAACTGCCATCCTTACCTGGTCTGGCCTACATGTGACTCCAGACCCACAGCAATGTGGTTGACTCTTAAGTGCCCTCTGAGCAATTAGGGATGGGCAATAAATGCTGCCTAGCCAACGATGCCCTCATCCCATGAATGAATAAAAAAAATAAGTTTCTGTGGAATATCCTTTTGATTTATAAATTACCAACTTATACTTATAACCTCTAGTTTTGGTATCCTAACAAGCTGATATGATATTCTGAAGAAGGGTCCCGACCCAAAATGTCAACTTTCCTGCTCCTCTGATGCGGCCTCCAGCTCCACACTGTATCTCTGTCCTCTATATGTCTTGCTTTTCAAAACTTTATTTAATCTTACAAGACTACTATTAGTTTTCTCTAGAGAAAAGAAATCTGGTCTGTTCAGCTTTTTCTGATAACTAACTTTTCGCTTTTAGTATCTCCCTTGTGTATCTTCTTCTCACATTCTTCAATGCTTCTGTCCTTATAATGTGGAGACCGGAACTGCCAACAGTTTTCCAAGTGTGACCTAACCAAGATTCAATACAAATTCAGCACAACCTTTCTGCTTTTCAATTCTATCCCTCTTGAAACAAACCATGCTGTTTGCTTTTACTTATTAATAATCTTGTTAAGCCACGTGATTATTTTAGTAATTTGTGCATTCCTAACTCCAGCACCACCACAGAAATCCTTCCTATAAACACAGGAAAGAAATGCTACCTGTATACCTAAACAAGGTTAGTTCAAATTTCAAAAGTTTCTCTTTTTATTGTACAAAAGCTTTACGCGTTCCATTTGCACTAGTTAAACCACTGCACTTAGCAACTGATGGCTGCCTTAATTTCATAGGGATTAATGACAAAGGAGCTACTTGCAACATGCGTGCAATCTATTCCCAAACACTTGATAAGGCTTTGCTGACGACAGTCAAAGTGAGGTTTCAAACAGGTTCAATTGGCTAGTCACACCTCATCAATAATAAGTTTCAGAATGTAACTTTTACAAAGTAAAACATGCAGTTGCCTCTTATTTTAGAAAATATGATACTACATACTTTGTGTTTTTTTTTAAACATCAACCAGTCATAACCAGCTAATCGCATTTATATCAAGCTGCCCGCTTGAAATGCTGAGGACGACAGACGGGAAAATGAACTAGGTGGGATAAGGAGATGCTTTTAATAAATTACCAGTATATAAAGTTATCTGACTTGCAGGTTTACCTCACACTGATTAGTTAATCATGTAAAATGAGCAAAAATATTTAAAAATATTTAAAAGTTTTCAAAAGAATTTTACTGTTACATAAATATATAATGTTTTACAGAAGCAAGATGCTATAACATTGCTATATCCCAAAATAAATTCAGCAAGGGAATTTATAACATTAATATCTAAACAGCAAATTCCCATATTAAGTTTATTTAGCAACATGGAATTGCTTACAATGAATTCAATTATACTCAGCTGATTGCGTGACTAAATTTTTAGTTGCTGTCAAGGCTTCTCATCCATGAAAGCGAATGGTCGAATAAATATAAATTCTAAATCTAATGATGATCAAAGATAAACAATAAAATTGAATTAACTGGAGCACTGAAGTCAGTTTACTGGAATACATGCATCAGAAATGTAAACTTTTTAGTCATATGTTTTGTTAAAATAATCTAGGGCACCACCAACTGCTGCCCTTCTTGCATTACAAGAGGAACACAATTAATATAATGAAGTAAGAAAAAAATCATTATTTCAAATAATAAACACTGTCACACTCTTTAAAAACTTCTATAAGCTAGTTTGGTTAGTTTAATTAATTCTGTAAAATTTGCACAATGCTCTCAGTTCGCTAACAAATAATGGCAAGGATACATATCACCATTTAGCTGTCAATGTTGAATTCCCTGCTTTGTTTTATGGGGTGATACTAACAATGGAGTCAGATTCATAACAAGGACCTCTGCCAATTTAAATGCACTTCACTACCTCTTTCAGGTTTTCATAGGAGATGTCCTTTAATTTATGCAAGAGTCAAGTGATTAATCTTTCCTTTATAAAAACCAAAAGAACTGTGGATGCTGATCTTTCCTTTATCTCTGCCTGGAAAAGCATTTCATATGGAAGTGCAGGACGTCTTGACAACTTACTATAAATTAGTGGTGTTATGAGACATTTAGGGTTTAAACCGACTGTCTGTTTAAAAGGTAAAATAAGATATCCTGGAAAAGGGGATGGTGTTACATTGTATTGGATTCTGCCAGAAATAGGTCATGTCTTGGTTAACATGAATAAAGGAATCCCAGACTCAGACTTTGTGAGACCCAAACTTCATATTTCATACCCGAACATAGAGGGAGAGGCACCTGTTCTTCCTCCATGTAGACTGACAGACGTCAAGAAGTCTGCTTCGAAAAAAATCTGGACACAGGAGAGAAGGAGGGAAAGAGTGCTAGGCAGAGGGACAGGAAGGAAGCTGCCACAGACAACAGTGGGAAAAGATCCGTTTTTCTCTGTTAACTGCCAGACAAACTACAGTGGGAAAACATTCTCTGATTGAAAAGACAGAACCCATGGAAATTTAACAACGCTGGGAGATTTCTCCTGTCATGATCAGAGGGGAGGAATCACTGGAGCGAGCCTTGCTGCCGGGAGGCTGGTCAGGGTTTCTCAGAAGATCGAGAGAATGGGCTGTCAACAGTCATTGAATATTACAATACAGCAAAATGAGGGACAAGCTAGTTACAAACTGGAGTCATTTTCAACTGTTTCATGAAAAGACTGCAATCTTAAGGAGGAAATTTTATCAAATATAAGTCTGGTATGTGGTTACCAAGTGTGCTAAAACATGAATATAGATGCAATTTCTGCAGTTTAATGTATTATTTTCCTACTCAGTAATATTTAGTTGTTGATATTAGCTTGTCACCATAAAAGTTTAAAAAAATGAAATCCTTATGCGAGTCTTTTAAGCTCGTCTCTAGAAATTCATCTTTTATTTTCTTAAGAGACCATCGTCTATACGGGAACAGTAATTGTCCACCTAGTTCCAGATGGTACAAGAAATGACAGTCTACTTTCCCATTACAGAGTACTTCTATCCCCATCATTTTAACAGGCTGCAAAACCATGACCTACTGAGATTTTTCCCTCCTGTTGGTTCAGGTATTTAGTCATATAGCATGAAAACAGACCTTTCGGTCCAAACAGTCCATGCCGACCGTAATCTCAAATTAAACTAGTGCTACCTGACTGTGCTTGGCCCATGTCCCGTCAAATATTTCTTATTCATGTATTTACCTAAATGGCTTTTAAATATTGTAACTGTACCCACATCCACCACTTCCGCTGGAAGTTCATTTCACACATGAACCACTATGTGTAAAAAAAGTCCCTCATGTCTTTTTTCAATCTTTCTCCTCTCACCTTATGAAAATATGCCCCCTCATCTTGAAACCCCTAACCTAGGGAAAAGACACCTTATTCAACATATCTATACCCCTTATGATTTTAAAAGTCTTCATAAGGTCACCTCTCAACATCCTACGCTCCAGTGAAAAATAGCCCAGCCTAAACAGCCTCTCTTTATATTTAACTCAAACCCTCCTCTCCTGGCAATATCCTTGTAAATCTCTTCTGAACCCTCTCCAACTTAATAATATCTTTCCCGTAACAGGGAGACCAGAGCTGGACACAGTACCCCAAAAGAGGCCTCACCAACATACTGTACAAATTTAGCATAACATCCCAACTCTTATACCCTGAAGTCTGAACAATGAAGGAAAGTGTGCTCAACGCCTTCTTAACTTCCCTATCTATGTGTGATGCAAACTTCAGGAATTATGTACCTGAACTCCTAGGTGTCCCTGTTCTAAAACACTACCCAAGGCCCTAATGATATCTGAAAAATCTTGTTTTGTTTGTTATACCAAAATGCGAAACCTCGTATTTATCCAAATTAAATTCCATCTGCCACTCTTCAGCCCGTTGACTCAATTGATCAAGATCTCTTTGTAATCTCAGATAACCTTCTTCACTGTCCACCGCAGCATCAATCTTGATGTCACCCACAAACTTACTAACCACATTTTCTAAATTATCATCTAAATCATTTACAGAAATGACAAACAAAATGGACCCAGCACCAATCCCTCTGGAACACTGCTGGTCACAGGCCTCCAGTCCAAAAAACAACCCTCCACCATCATCCTCTGTCTCCTGCCATTAAGCCAATTTTGTATACAATTGGCAAACTCACCCTGAATCCCATGTGATGTAACTTTACTAATTAGCCTACCATACGGAACCTTGTCAAAGGCTTTCCTAAAGCCCAAATAAACAATGTCGACCGCTCTGCCCTCATCAATCTGGTTGGTTATTCCCTCAAAGAACACAATCAAGATTGCGAGACAAGATTTCCCTCCCACAAAAACATGCCGACTATCCCTAATCATTGCTTGCTTCTCCAAATGCATATAAATCCTATATTTCAGAATCACTTCCAACAATCTACCCACTACTAAAGTCAGACTCACAGGTCTATAATTCCTAGGCACCTGATCCATATTTATAGATGATAAAAATATTTCTGCAAGCGGCCCCACAATTTCTTCCCTAACTTCCCATAATGTCATGGGTCACACTAGATCAGGTCCCAGAGATTTATCCACCCTTATATTTTCTAAGAAAGCAAACAACTGTGTTCAAATGAATCTCTTGAACAATATAAAGAGTGGGAGGGAAATTCTTAAGAGGGGGATCAGGAAGGCAAAGACAGGATGAGAGACAGCCCTGGCAAAGACAGGATGAGAGACAGCCCTGGCA
>NC_063336.1:51352347-51372193 GCF_021869965.1 Rhincodon typus
TGAGAGACAGCCCTGGCAAAGACAGGATGAGAGACAGCCCTGGCAAATAAGGTTAAGGATAATCCAGAGATTCTAAAAGTACATTAACACAAGAGAGCAATTAAAAAGAGAATAGGGCCCCTGAAAGATAAAAGAGGTCATCCTTGTGGTGACCCCCTTAAGAGACATTCCTGTACATAAAACACTTCAGCAATTTCAAAATTCTGCATGCATTTTGGGTTTCACGTTAGGATAGTAGGAACTGCCGATGCTGGAGTCTGAGATAACAAGGTGTGGAGCTGGATGAACACAGCAGGCCAGGCAGCATCAGAGGAGCAGAAAAGCTGACGTTTCGGCTCTGGACCCAAAATCAGACGTCCTTGTTTTTTAAAGACCGCAATTTCCCCTCCAGAGTGGTCGAAAACGCCCTCGACTACATCTCTCGCGTCTCCCACACCTCAGCCCTCACACCCCTCCCTGCAATAACAACAAAGACAGAATTCCCCTTGTCCTCACGTATCACCCCATCAACCTCTGGATTCAATGCATCATTCTCCATCACTTCCACCATCTGCAAACTGCCCCCACTACCAAGGATATATGTCCCTCCCCACCCTTATCTGCCTTCCAGAGGGACCGCTCTCTCCGCGACTCCCTAGTCCGCTCCACACTCCCCACTAGCCCCACCACCCCGGGCACTTTTCCCTGCAACCACAGGAAGTGCTACACCTGCCCCTACACCTCCCCCCTCACCTCCAACCCAGGCCCCAAGAAAACCTTCCACATTAAACAGATGTTCACCTGCTCATCTGCCAATGTGGTATACTGTATCCGCTGTTCCCGATGTGGCCTCCTCTACATCGAGGAAACCAAGCGGAGGCCTGGAGACCGCCTTGTAGAACACCTGTGCTCGGTTTATGACAAATGACTTCACCTCCCAGTCGCGAACCACTTAAACTCCCCCTCTCACTCCTTGGATAACATGTCCATCCTGGGCCTCCTCCAGTGCCACAACGATGCTACCCGAAGACTGGAAGAACAGCACCTCATTCCACCTGGGAACCCTGCAGCCCAATAGTCTCAATGTGGACTTTACAAGCTTCAAAATCTGCCCACTCCCAACCTCATCCCAAGACCAGCCTCCTTGACCTGTCCGTCTTTTCTCCCACCTATCCGCTCCGCTCCTCCCACCTCACTGACCAACCCCACCCCCACTTTCTACCTACTAACCTCATCCTCGCCTCCTTGACCTATCTGTCTTCCCTCCCACCTACCTACCCACCTTCCCTCCTCACTGACCAACCCCCATCCCAACTCCCTACCTATACTCACTTGTACTGGCTTCATCTCTGCCTCCTTGACCTGTCTGTCCTCTCTCCACCTATCTGCTCCTCTATCCACCTTCTATCATCGCCTCCCCCCTTCTCTATTTATTTCAGAACCCCCTTCCCCTCCCCCATTTCTGAAGAAGAGTCCAGACCCAAAACGTCAGCTTTCCTACTCCTCTGATGCTACCTGGCCTGTGCTTAAGCACATAAAGGACCTGTATATTCCTTTTACAATTAGCAGAGGTAATGGGGAGGAAAGCTACATCAGATTCAAAAGAAACAGCACTTTCAAAATACTTGAATCAAATATAGAAGAATATATTATACATCATTAGCATTGAAAAATACCACAATATCATTAACATTAGAATACCTTAGTTGAATTGCTAATAAATTAATAAAACTACTAAATAAAGTAGGAATTCCAATTAGATAGGAGCATGTTAGTGCATAGATTATCATGATAGCTTTAATCTGTGTTGAAACAGATGAAGAAATGTGGTACGTTCAAAATATCAGCAGCATGTTGCTCTCCAGAGCCACATAGCACATATGCCTGTACCATTTTAACAATGCTTCAGCTAAGGAATAAACCCTTAACAGAGGCAGACATAGATCTTAATGAGATTCAAAAGCTGCTTTGGCCACTCAAACCCCACCACATTTAGATGATCAGTAGCAAGGTCAATGACAAGTGCAGATGTCCCCAAGGAAACCTCGTGCCAAAAATCACCAATACAAAAGGATGAAAATGGTTACAAAAAGCAGAAGTTGCTGGAAAAGCTCAGCAGGTCTGGCAGCATCTGTGGAGAAAAAAAATCAGAGTTAACGTTTCGTATCCAGTGACCCTCTCTAAGAACGGAGGAACTGTTCCAAGGAAGGATCACCAGTCTGGAAACATGAAGTCTGATCTTTTCTTCACAGATGCTGCCAGGCCTGCTCAGCTTTTCCAGCAACTTCTGTTTTAGTTCCTGATTTATAGCATCCACAGTTCTTTCGGTTTTTATGATGAAAATGGTTAATTATTTAAATTTACTTAAGCTTTTTGGGGTGCCAGGAAAAGTTAGGATGCTCCAGTGAAGGCCACAAAGTGTATTTTTAAGTCTCTCCATCTTGAGCTTCCTGTTTCCCTTATCTTGCTTGGAGTCAGGCTGCGGCTTCACTCCATTCTCACCTAACTCCTGTCTCTTCAACTAACATCATTAATACCATGCCAGAACTATTACAGCTAAAATAGCACAGCCCCAGTTACTCACTTTCTCCAGGAGTTAAAAACAGCATACAATAAATACAAGAAATAAAGACAGAGGCTTGAACTCACCCTTCTGACTCAGAGGACAAAGTGCAACATCTGAACCACAATGAACATCTGAACCACAATGAACATCTAACATGCCTTGGGAACTCAACAATGCGCACTAAACATGATGTGGCTTTAAGGAGGCAAAATTAGGGAGATCAATGACTTAATGAAAGCCCTAAACGATTCTGTCTTAACCAACCTGTTTTAGAGATTTATTCCTGTTCACCTGCTAAGGACCTTTTTTTAAAATCACTCTTTGGGGTGGGCATAATACAGGTTCTATAACTGCAAGTTAGCCAACTCAACTGTTAACTAAATGTCAATCCCATGATTCGAGCAATACAAATAAACACACTTGAACATAAAGGCCTAAGAGTTAACAAGATGAACTACAATTGCTCTACACTTGGATAAATTGGAAGTAATCAGGACCAACGAGAGATAACCAAATAAAGACAATGCTGTTGGATTGGCGAAAGATCTGAGTTTTAAGTAGGGAAGCAGGTGAAGGGAAAGTGGTTTGGTGAGATAATACAGTGTGTGGACAAAGGCAACTGAATTTCTGATCTTCAACGGTAGGTGGATGGACTAAGGAGTTGTGCAGCAATCAATATGCTGAAGGTGGAGGGGCTGGAGGGCTACAGATGAATGAGCAGGAAATAGCTTAGGGAAGAATGCAGTCAACAGAATGATAGATAAGGTCAAATGTACAGAACAGCATTGAAGTGGTCAAGTCAGAGAGTGATGAAGGCATAGATAAGATCTTCCAGGAGCAGACAAATCGGGTTGGGAAAAATTCCAGGTGGAAGTAGACAAGCTTTACCATTAAGAGGATGAGTTTAGAAACTCAACTCAAAACTGCATGGAACACTAGAGTTGTGAAGTCTCATTCAGCTCAAAACAACGGGAGGAGGAATAGAATCTGTTTCAACAAATGGGGTTAAAGAGCATTTTAAAGAACAGAAATAATGGCAACTGTTCAATTTGAAGGCAGTTTCCAGATTTTGTAAGCTTAGAAAATTATACGCAACACAGCTAACATAAATTTCCGCAGTTATTTTCTCAATACCCTAGAGTAGAAATCATCTATTCTGGAAAGGTGTCCATCTGAAGCTCCATTAGTTTCTCTATCATACCTTGACTTTTTTTCCTTAAACTGAGTCCAAAAAAGCTACTCGAGTCAACTTACTTTTAGGTTCTCTTGAACTGCTGGCAATCACTTTTCTCTTTCTTTACAGTGAAAGTATTTGTTTAATAAGCCTGTTATATCCCTATTGTCAAATACAGTGTAATTTGCAAGTGCCTTTACTAAGCGTATTTAAAACATATAAAACTTTTAATATTAATTTTGCTACCATTATTTTTTATTTTTCTACTTTCTACCTACCTCTTAAAGCTTTCCTCTAATTTTTATATCTTTAGATAGCTGGGCAGGTACCTAGGAGGGGTTTGGCATGGTAGACAAGCAGTAATGGATATGATAACGAGGAAAAGGGAAAAAGCAGAAGTATCCATCGGATGGCAGCCTAAAATGTGTTTATCAGATTAAATCTACCAGCCTGTATGAAAAGTTTGTTGAACTAGAAAAGACTTAGAAGTGCTGTGTCACTGGAGTTCAAGGCCAAAGCTTTTGTTCATTACGTATGGATGACTTAGATTTGGGAAAGCATACAACAGTACAGTACTGAAACCTGATGTCAGTTTTATACACAGTGAAGATGTTTAGAACATGTTTTAATAAAAGCAGTCAGGATATCAAAATAAAGTGACAAGTGAAAGAGCATTTTAATGGAGATGGGTGGGAGGTGATAAATTTTATGCATAAATCACAAAGGAGAGCATACATTCCATGAAATGATGCTAATATATGCAGATTAACACTAAGATCTATTGGTTCAAATATATCATTTCAGAAAGTATAAGCTAGTAGGTAAATGCATAATATTGTTACTAATTTGGATTTCATAAAAGGGGCAAGAAAAATAAGCTGGTACAAAACTGTGATTACTCTACATTTGGCGTAATAGTGCAACTTTACATTCCCCAGAAAATACAAAACATTAATGTGACATTATCTAAGTGTAAAATCATTAGGAAATTGCCAGGAATGAAATGAAGACCAGGGATCTGATGAGAGACTTCTAATACCATGGGTTAGATCTGCAGGGCATCTGTTCCTGCTTACCTGTCCCCCAACTAAAATGTCTCTCCAACTAAAATGATGTTCACGATCCCACTCACAAATATTGATGTTCAACCAGGTGTACAAAAGGGAAAGCCCCGTCTTGGACAGTCAGCAAATCCATACTTCCAGCAGCATCAGGTTCAAGCTGTAGATATTGCCAAAACCCAAACAAGAGCTGGTTATGCAAGGCAGACTAAGCCGTAGGTATCGCTGGGTCCAGCTGGGCAGGTTCCAGGGAGGAGATGAGGACAGGTAGAGGCCAGGTTCCAGAAGTCAAGGAGGTAAAATTAGAAGGGAGCAAGTGTGGCTGAGAGAGGTTAGAGGATGCAACCGATGGGCACAAGGGGTCTCCTCAAAGAAAACACCCACTCCCATCCCCACTACTGCCAGACATCAGTTCACCAAGTAATGCCTAACACGCTACCCGCCTTGACCTAGACCTCCACCTGTCATAAGGGAAATAGTGGCTGCGTGGAATATGGCATTTAAAGTTGCTGTTAATTGGCCGCTTAAAGCCGTCAGAAGGCCCCAGTGCAGGTAGAGACCTGACATCACTACTGCCTGATGTGAACTAGGAGACAGATGTGCATTGGATGCAAAGGCAACATACACACCTCAAGAGTGCATTTTACATGCCCATCAAACATGTCAGTGGAGTCTATAAAATCCAGCCCCAATAGTATTTTTAATGAAGCAAAGAATGCACAAAAGATATAAACAGAAGATTTCAAAAACATGAAAAGGCCCACTGTGATCAGAGAGTCATTGAGTCCTACAGCACGGAGATAGGCTTTGGCCCAAACTGGTTCACGCCAACCAAAATGTCCACCCACGCTAACGCTATTTCCCTGCACTTGGCCTATATCCCTCTAAACCTTTCCTATCCATGTATTCGTCTGCCTTTTAAATGTTGTTAATGTACCCACCTCAATCACTTCTGCTGGCAGCTCATTCCATATGCGCACCACCCTCTGTATAAAAAAGTTGCCCCTCAGTTTCCCATGTATTCTTTCTCCTCTTACCTTAAACTGATGCCCGCTCATCCTCGATCCCCCAAACCTGGGTAAAAGACTGAATGCATTCATCCTATTCATGCCTCTCATGATATTATACACTTCTGTAAGATTCCCCCCTCAGTGTCCTATGCTCTAAAGAAAACAGTCCTAGCTTGCCCAACCATCTCCCTATAACTCGGTCTCTTGAGGCTCGCCAACATGCTTGTCAATTTCTTCTGCACTCTTTCCAGTTTAAAAACATCCTTCCTGTAGCAAGGTGACCAAAACTGAACACAATACTCCAAGTGTGGCCTCACCAACATCCTGTACAACTGCAACATAACTTCCCAACTTCTGTACTCAATGCCCTGACTGATAAAGGCCAGTGGGCCAAAAGCCGCCTTCACTGCCTTGTCTACCCGTGACTCCACTTTCAGAGAACCGTGCACCTGAACTCCAAGGTCCGTCTGTTCCACTACATTCTTTAAGGCCCTACCATTCACATGAAACTCCTACCTTGATTTGACTTTCCAAAATGCAACACCTCACACTTATCTATATTAAATTCCATTTGCCACTTCTCAGCCCACATCCCCAGCTGATCAAGATCTTGCTGCAATTTCATTCAAATCATTGATATAGATAACAAACTGCAAAGGTCCCAGGCCGACAGCACAACCCCAAGAACGTCACCACCCCCTTATTTCTTAGCTCCAACCACAAACCCTCACTGGATGATCCTTCAGTTATTTCATCTCTGACTACTGCTGTGACACTCCCCTTAATCAAAAACACAATTCCCCCTCCCCTCTTTCCTCCACTTCTGTCCCGCCCAAAGCACCTGTACCCTGCCAGTCCTGTTTCCTCCTTAGCCATGTTTCTGTAAAGGCTATAATATCCCAGCTCCGTGTAGCTATCCATGTCCTGAGTTCATCGGCCTTACCTCTCAGCCCTCTTGCATTGAAATAGATGCAATTTGATCCAAAAGGTATTCCTCGCTCCCTGTCCTGTTCCAGCCTGACAGGTCTCTTGAACTTGCTATTTCAGATTATGTACCTCCTTCAGCCTCACAACTGCCTCCCTCACAATTGTTCAGGACCCCACCCCCTGTCAACTTTCCCTTGCAGTACTAGCAAATCTGCCCGCCAAGCTATCTGTCCCCCTCCAGTTCAAGTGCAACTCGACCCTCTTGAACAGGTCACCTCTGCCCCCAGAAAAGATTCCAATGATCCAGAAATCTGAATCCCTGTCCCCTGCACCAATTCTTTAGCCACGCATTCATCTGCCGCATCCTCCTGTTCTTATCCTCACTGGCCCATGGCACTGGAAGTAATCCGGAGATTACTACCATTGAGGTCCTAGTTTTTAACGTTTTTCGTAGCTCTCTACAATCACTCCGCAGGACCTCATCTCTATCTCCACCTATATCATTTGTGCAAATGTGCACAACGACTTCTAGCTGCTCATCCTCCCCCTTGACAGCATTCTGCAGTCGCTCCCAAGACATCCTGGACCTGGCACTCCTTGATACCAGGCCCACGACAATCTCCTCCTCAGTGCAGGTGACTGCTTCCAGGCTCTAATGCATGCACCAGTGATGCCTCCCCCTCTCAGTTGCCCTCTGCTGGACACACTTCCTCCTGCTGATCATGGGTGCTGCTGCCAGACGATCAGCTCCTCAGTGCGGGTGACTGCTTCCAGGGACTAATGTATGCGTCGATGTGATGCATCTCCCTCTCTGTGGTCCTCTGCTCGGCATTAGGGAAAGTCAATTTCCTCTGGCTGGAGAATGTGTGACAAAGGACAAACAATGTAGACATTTTCAAGAAAAGAACAAGCGTAAGATAGGGAATATCAAGATGCAAAGAGTATTCAGCTCATGGAGCGTATAAACCATTGAGAGCTGCTGAGGAAGAGATCATCGCATCTATCAAAATTACGTTGGATAAACCCGAACAGCCAGTTTGTCACCCAATGGTCTGGTGGAATAGTGAGCATATTGCGGACTGATGCAGTATGAAAGCATCATGACTACATGCCAGGAAACCATACACAGACCAGCATGACTCGCTTTGCTTGTGGTCACAAACAAGTTGCATATTGAGTGACTGGAAGACATTCTTGTTGAAAAACTGCCAATTTAAAATGGGAAGCTTGCAAGACTGCTATAATTGTAAAAACAGCCCATTATGAGTTGAAGAAATCATAAGCAGTTACTACTTCTACCCATCTCAAATTTTCTCTTACATCCTAATTGTAATTAGCAGCATATTTTATTTATGTTTTGTCTCTGTCAGCTTGCTTAACATTGAAGCATTTTTTGAGGTGTAGGTTAAACACTGGCCAGACTGATGGCATGCACGGTTTTACTTTGCTCACTCTTACAGCTTGTTGTGAAATACCGTTAAGCCACTTTAATCCAGCTCTAACACTAAACTGTCTATCATTCCAAAATATTTGGTAATATCACCCAGAAAAGCCACAGCTTGCCTGGTTTGGAAAATGGACATAATTCATACTGATGAAGTGCAAGATGCTCTGCTGAGAAAAAGACAGAAAGCAGAAGTAGCCTTATAGTACATCTGATAATACAGTGTTTGACCAGTTACGAAAGGAAAGCGATCCACCTGAAAGCACTAATATCCCCTACTTTAATGTGGACAAGCACCAGAAGAAAAAATTAAAAGGAGCTAAATCATTTATGAATCAATTAGAAGGAACGGTCACTTGGGTCAAATGGCCTTCTTCCTAGCCGTAACATTTCTGCACACAGAGAAAATTATTGCTGTCAGATGGTTTTCAATGTCGAGGTCACAGATTGCCAATGGGAACATATTGAAGGTTATTTGCACAATTTATAAAGCTGACATAAGCTTCACAAACCCTTTGCTGAGAACTTCAAATGAAGCCTGCAATTGAGGAGATAATGCACTGATAATTAAATGAATTTATTTGATTGGCTGAATAGCCTTACTTATTGCATGCTTTTCTGATGTCGAAATCTGGGAAAGATTCCTTGTAACCTGTGCTCTTGATTTTAAGTTACCAAGTTTATATTTACAGGATAAGTTAAAAAATACTTGTATGCTTCCTATTGGTGCGTTTCTGTACTGGCTTAGACTGGTGCTTCCAAATTTTCTTCAATTATTTCAAGATCAGCATGATTATCCTAGTCATACAGTTAACAATTTTGAACATCAGAACTGTCTTGTCACTGTTCGCAAAGCTTTTTTCAATGCATTATTAAGTTTTTGTTTCTACAGTAAAGTAGACAAAATTGTACAAATTATTTCTGTTTGGTTTAACTAATTCCTTATAAACATTTAAACTGTTTATGTCTGTTAAATATATGGCTTTGAATTGTTCCAGCAATATAGTTTGATGCATGTAAAACAAGATGATATTGCTTAATGTTTTCAGTGGGCATTTGATAATCACACCCAAAGATTATTTTTAGCCTATTTTTGCTAATAAACACCCATCTTTCATCCTGCCTCCTTCAACAAAGCATATCCATAAATTTCTTATAATGGAAAGTAAACTCCCTTAAAAAAATTCTTCAGAACATTCATATGAAATCTACCCAAACATCTTAATCAGACCAATTCATACTAAGCCCATAGGGAAAAATACAATAAATGCAACAAGTAATTTGAATACTGAATTCCTGAATGATTCACAAGAGATCTTTTAACATGAATGTGTTTCTGGAGTTGAATTCATGAGCATCATTTTAAAATCTATCACAGATTAAGTCCTGTTCATTCAGATTATCTGACTTCACTGACCCACAGTGAATTCTTGAACCCGCTTCAACATATCGCTACAATCTCTTCCATTCCAGAGCCCACTTCTGTACACTGCAGCCCTCCTCCAGTCATCTCTTATTAATGGAAGTCTTCAGCAGAATCTCAGCACATTCTTACATCTTCACTGCACTCTTTATTTAAAATCTCAAACCATTTTCTTTAGTGAACTTTCAGTCAATATTCTTGGTTTGGAACTGTACTTGATATTAATAGGCACTATATAATTACCACTTATTATTGTGATAAACATATTAACCATATTGTTGGCATCCCACTAAAAGTTGCCAACTGATACTTTCTTCCCTGATAAAATATTTACATTTCAAAGCCTGATGTATGAAGGGACTTTACTTTCCTTATAGACCAGTCAATAAAAACAAGCAAATGGGATAATGGCCTTAATTGCCAAGGGGTTTGAGTACAGGAGCAGGGATGTCTTACTACAGCTGTACCGGGTCTGGGTGAGACCACACCTGGAGTTTGTGTGCAGTTCAAAACAACAGAAACATAGGAGTAAGACTAGGCCATGTGGCCCATCAAGCCCATTCCACCATTTGTCATGATCATGACTGATCCTCTACCTCAACACCACATATTAATGTTCTCACCTAAGAAAAAATGTAGTCTCTACAGAGGGAATACAGCAAAGGTTCACCAGATGGTGGTCATGTTATACACAGAGTCTGGGCTTGTATTTACTTGGGATCTCATTTAAACATGTAAACATCTGACAGCCCTTTAGAGGCTGGTTTCATAGATGATGTTTTCCCTGGGGAGGTGCAGAACAAGGAGTCACTGTCTCAGGACATTTTGGAACGAGAATACATAAAAATGTCTTTATTATGTGGGTGGTGAACCTCTGTCACAAAAGGCTGTGCAGGCCAGTCATTGAAAATACTTAAGAAATAGATACATATTTGCAGATGCTGAAGGTATCAAGGGACCCCTTCTTTGTCCAGGACAAAGAACAGCTAGCCATGCTGGCACAAGGATAAGACGATCAGAAATAGAAACAGGAGTAGGCCATTCGGATCTTTCAGCATGCTCCACCTTTCAATATGATCATGGCTGATCCTACATTCCTCTTGTCCACTTTCCTGCGTTTTACATGCAACCCTTCGTTCCCCAACCGAGCAAAAATCTATCTATCTCAGTCTTAAATGTGCACAATGGCTCTGCTGCTGTTCATAATTTCCATTGACAATTCAGACTTTAGAATTAATAGCATAATCAACATAAGTTGTGACACAAATAAATACGGCCATTAAAAAAAATCATTTATTTCTAGAGAGACTGAATTGAAAAATCAATAAGTTATATTCAACTCGCATCGAACTTTGGTTAGACTGCAATTGGAGAAATGTTGATCTGATCACTTGACAAGAAAAATGAAAGAAAGGAATAGTGCAAAATTATTTTTAAAAAACATCACACCTAGGAGGATATGCACATTCAGAAAGAATGAATGAGCTTAATCCCTTCGCTAGAATATTAAACGGCTCTAGTACACTGTAAGATCTGACCATATCCTTGTACTATCCTCTTTGCTGGGGAGGTGTAAATGAGGTTAGTTCAATAATACATTCCAAACCTGCAGACAATGATTAGTCTTACCAAGTGCAATTCACTACAACAGAAAGATGAGGCTGGGATCAAACTTTCTTTTATTTCTTCATTTCTCAAATGAAAAGTAAAAAACATGATGACACATTTTTGATTTCCTAAATTAGCCATGGGAAATGCAGGGTTACAGGAAAAGGATAAGAGGGTGGGTCTGGTGGTATGCCGTTTGACAGTCAGTGTGGACTCAATGGGCTGAATGGCTTGCTTCCAAACTGCAGGGATTCTATAATTCAATGGTACATTCAACTTGCTTTGGCAGTATCAATCACTTTTGCTTTGATTGTGATTACATTCAAAAGAGGTAACGAACCCAATCTGTTAAACTTTCAAGAATCATTGATGTTGAATTAAATATATTGTAATTCTGAGAATTTGTCTACCGCAGATGTTGACATGTAAGGCAACTTCTGAAGCTCCAAAAAGTCCCTCCAAAAACAGGCGCTAACATTTTTGCAGAGCACAAAGTGAACCACTCACGTAGGTGGTTGTCCTCTTTGTTGTTTGCCATGCGGACTTTGTGTAGGTATGCCTTAAAGTTCTGTGCATCTTCACAAAGCAGCCCAAATCATGTTTGCTCCCTTGCACATCAGGGTCGAAAATACCGGGTCAACATGTGCCATCTTACATTTAATGAATAAGATTTTTTTTGCTAAGTAGAGAAGGGAGTCTTGCGTATTGCAAGACCTGATCATTTTGTTATACTGCCCTCTTTGTTGGACAGGTGTAAATGTAAAATAATGGCTACCCACAATTAAGCATGTGTTTGTCTTAATCAGCGCAATATACAACAACATTAGAACATCCCACAATCCTTAAAATTCAAGGAAATACAATACAATACAGCACAGCACAGGAACAGGCCCTTCGGCCCAACAAGCCCGTGCCAATTCCTAATCTTTATTTAGGCAAACTAATTATTGCCTATGCATGGTTTCCATCCTTCTGTTCGCTTCCCGTCCATGTGTCTATCAAGATGCGCCTTAAACGTAGCTATCATGCCTGCTTCCATGATCTCCACTGGCAATGCATTCCAGGCACCCACCACCATCTGTGTGAAAAATGTTCCCCCTCTCACCTGTGCCCTCGTGCAGTTGATCTTTCCACCCTGGGGAAAAAGCCTCTGACAATCCACCCTATCTATGTCTCTCATCATTTTGTAGACCTCTATTAGGTTTCCCCTCAGCCTCTGTCCTTCCAGTGAAGATAGCCTGAGTTTATATAACATCTCCTCGTAACTACAACCCTGCAGACCAGGAAACAGCCTGGTAAACCTTCTCTGCATCTTCTCCAAAGCATCCACGTCTTTCTGGTAGTGTGGCAACCAGAACTGCATGCAATGTTCTAAATGTAGCCTAAGTAAAGTTTTATACAGCTGCAATGTATCTTGCCAATTTTGATATTCAATGCCCGGTTGATGAAGGCAAGTGTGCTGTATGCCTTCTTGCCCACCTTATCCATCTCTGTTGACACTTTCAGGGATAGAAGGCCAATTTAAGAGAACTTGATCGATATTGCAGCTCTTTACACAGCAGTGTCATTCTGTGCTCTTCAAGGCCGAAATACCTCATCACAGGTTTGGTGCCCAAAACTAATCATATTACTCCAGATGACATCTGATCAAAGCTCTTTACAATTAAAACATCACTTCCACACTTTTATGCTCTTCTTTTGATTAATATTTGTACTTTACCCGTAAAATGAGTACCCAACACCCTGCCATCCAAACTGATTGGAAGATTTTGTGGTGTGGTGTAGTCTCATCCAGAAGCTCGACTCAAGCTTTGGAGGCCTTGTCTTCAACTGCCTCAGTCCAAAGTCTGGAATTCACTCCGCAAATTTCTCTTTCAATCTCCTATGTTTTAGGAGATTTCTTAGCATATTCCCTGTCGACCAAGTCTGTGATAATATTTATTCACTTCGCTCAATATCATACTCTGTTAGATTTTATCTTCAGTAAAATGCCTTGGGGACCTTAGAATATCCCAAGCAAGAGGAGGAGCAGTTGGCCATTCAGACCCTTCATCCAACTCTGGCACTCAATGCACTGTCTGACCTAAAATGTCACCTCTTCTTTACACTGATAGAACCTTTAGTTCTCTCAAGGCAGTGACTTGAAAGAAATTAAGGGATTTACATATACATATTAATCAATTAAAGTCTTCTAACTGATTAAAGATTTAACAGCATCTTACGTTTGTTTAATACATCCTCATCAGTTGTTTGGCCCTTTGATCCACTACTTATAAATACAGTGTTCTGTGTGATTCTTTCTCACTTCACCCTGACAAAGGGACTACACTCCGAAAGCTTGTGTTTTCAAGTAAATCTGTTGGACTATAACCTGGTATCGTGTGATTTCTGACTTTGGCACTCAATAAAATCATGGTGGATTAATTGTGACCGGAATTCCAAAATTCTGCCTGATGCCAAAACTCCTTTCTAGATCAAAAACCTAACTTAGTTTTGAAGATATTCGATTACCCAGCATCCATTACTCTGATTAAGTAATTTCAAGATTAAGGACCCTTAGAGAAGAATTGCTTCTCCTCTCCACCTTAAAGGGGAGTTTCTGAATTTTTGAAATGCGCCCCATTTCTAGATTCCCCAACGAGGCAATACATCACCTCAGCATCTATCCTGTGCTTTTATACTTTTCTATTTCTGTGAAGCTGGACTTATTTTATTTTTCTAATCTTTTTTCCTAAGAATTTGTACTCAAGAATCTGTACCTAGGAACCTATGTACCTAAGGTACCATAAGTCACAACTTGTAAACTTTTCATTGTACTCCTATGAGTACATGTGACAATAAAGTCAATTCAATTCGGTCAAGTCATCGAGGGTCTCATTTGTTTCAGTAGGATCTGATGCAAAGGTCTTTTCTCATTCCTCTAAACACCAATTAGTACTGGCCCAACCTGTTAATTGAAACTGCCTCCAAAGCAATAAAATCCCTGGCTAATACAGAGACTGGTGAGACAGACGTACTGAAAGGAATCAGTATTCTTAGGGAAATAGCACTGGGGAAATTGATGGGATTAAAATTGATCAATCCACAGGACCGGATAATTTACATCTCAGAATACTTAAGGAAGCGGCCCTAGAAATTGTGGATGTAATAGTGATCATCTTTTAAGGTTGTATAGAGACTCTAGAACAGTTTCTGTGCATGTTAGGGTAGCTAATGTAGCCACACTATTTAAAAAAGGAGGCAGACAGAAACAGGGATTTATGGACAGGTTTACCTGACATCAATGATAGGGAGAAAGCTAGAGTCCATTACACAAGATTTCATAGCAGAGCACTTAGAAAGCAGTGACAGAATCAGACAGTCATCATGAACTTACAAAAAGAAAATCACGTTTGAAAATCTACTGGCATTTTTGAGATGTAAGTGGCACAATTGACAAGTGGAGTCAATGGATGGAGTTTACTTGGACTTTCGGAAGGCTTTCGATAGGATCTCACATAAGAGAGTAGCATGTAAAATTAAAGCACATGGGAATAAGGGTAGAGTAATGACATAGAAACAGAACTGGTAGGCAAACAGAAAACAAGGAGCTGGAATAAAGTGGTTGTTTTCTTTGGAACAGCAGGCAGTGACTTGTGACGACTACAGGGAACAATACACGGACTTGTTTTACACAATGTATATTATTGATTAAGATGAGGGAGCTAAATGTAATGTCTCCAAGTTTTAGACGACATATAGCTAGGTTGGAGGGTGAACTGACAGGAGCATGTAGAGATGCTTCAGGTATAATGTCCACAAGTTGAAAGAATGGGAAAATGTGTGGTAGACATAGCATATGCGGTTAAATTGCAGCTTTTCACTTTGGTAGCAAGAATGGGAAGGCAAATTATTACATGAATGGTGATAGATGAGGAAAGTGGGTGGTACAACAACAGCTTGGTGTCCTTGTGCACCAGTTGCAGAAAGTAAGTGATGCAAGTGCAGCAGGCAGTGAAGAAGGCAAATGGTATGTTGGCTTTTCTCGCAAGGGGATTCAAGTATAGGAACAGGGATGTCTCACTGCAATTGTGCACAGCCTTGGTGAGTCCACATCTGGAGAACTGTGTGCAGTTTTGGTTCCCTTATCTAAGGATAGCTGTTCCAGCTATGAAAGGAATACAACAAAGGTTTATCAGACTGATTCCTAGGATAGCAGGACTGATGTGTGAGAGAAACTAAATTGGTTAGGACTATATTCACTGGAGTTTTAGAAGAGTGAGGAAGAATCAATATAGAAGCCTGTAAAACTCTAACATGACAAGACAGGGTAAATGCAGGAAGGAAGAACCCAATGATCTGGGGGGAGGAGTGGGGGGAGGAGGGGGGGGGGGGGGGAGCGTGGAGAAAGAGGGGTGTCCACAGCAAAGGGTCACAGATTATGGATGTGGGGTAGGTCATTTAGGACTGAGATGAGGAGAAATTTCTTCAGCCAGAGAATGGCCAACCTGTAGAATTATCTACCCAGAAAGCAGCTGAGACCAAAACATTGAATATTTTCAAGAAGGAAATGTGCAACCATGATTATAATGAAACTCGGAGCACTCTCGAAGGACAGAATGGCCTATTCCTGCTGCTATTTTCTCTGTTCGCGAAGTAACAAGACCCAAACAGTAAAACAGGTAGAATACAGTGTACAATGTTAATGGTGTTATAGATTCACAAGTTATGGAAGGCATTGCCTATGTGACCATGGCAGCTAACCCTGGTGACTGGATTTGCTCCAACCTCATACACTCCTTGAACACCTCACTTTCCTCATATATGTCTTCAGTTCTTGGCCATGCAATCCTCTATTTCAAACTCTTGGTCACACTCGATTTTGTTCCACTCATGTCTGTGAGCAGTGATAGGAGATAGCAAAACAATGAGCATTAAAATTTCCCTAATTATGGTGGTGATTGATATGACACCTTCTATGCAAAGGATAGACTCGTTTAACAGAATTAAAGTTGGAAATTGAGAGTAAGAGGCACTTTGCCCACATGATTCAATGCAAGTGGATAAAGGTTCATGTAAAGGAAACTTTGCTCCACGGTGAAACAACTTCCATTACCCCAACTTCAAAACTGCACCACCCACTGCATCTATGTGGCAATTTCATTTGCCACACTAGACATATTTGTGGTGTCTCTGAGCGATATTGCTAATTCAGGACCAAATTATCAGTAATTTGGAATCTACTCATGCACATAAATCTAACTGAAAGCAACCAAAACCCATTTACTTTGAACTCCTGCATTATTAGAGAGAAGATATTTTCATCACACTGGCAAAAAGAAAAAGACTTGCATTTCTATAGCGCTGTGGCAAGACCACAGAACATTCCAAAGTATTTTACAACCAATGAAACACTTTTGAAAATGTTGTCACTGTTATAATCTAGGTATACTGGGAGTCAATTTTACACAGCATGATCTCACTAACCGCAATGTGATAATGATGAGATAAACTACTTTGGTCACGTTGATTGAGGTCTCAACATTGGCCAATTTACAGAGGATATCTCCCCTATGATTTTTTTTCAAAGTAGTTCCAAGTGATATTTCATGTCTACCTGATAGAACAGTCGAGGCCTTGATTTAGTGACACAGTTAAAGGACTACATACCCAACACTGTAATATTGTGTCAGCTTCAGTTCATGTGCTCAAAGCTCTGGAGTAGGAAATTAACACATTCTGCCACCAAACAAGATACGGCTGACATATGACACCTCGTCTTAAGGATCGAACTCCCAGATGGTTAAGGTTTATTACTTGATATCCCTGAACCAGACTGGTTATTCAAAAACTAGAACAATTCCCTGAAATTTTTACTAATAGTATTTTTAAATCACATGAAGCTCTATGTTCTATCACAATTGTACGTAACTGGAGAACACATATAACTATCAGGTTCTATTTTTGGAATAAACTTAATCCTGCATGTTAGAAATCGAGGAAGTCTTTACAGCATTATTTTTAATATTGACAGAGCATTTCAGTTGAGAATATTTGAAAACATGCAAGCCTCACTGTTGTAATGGAGTTCAAATTTACTCCAGTAAAGGTCATGAAATCAATATGGTCAACTCGTCATTTCCTCAAACTTCAAAACATTATTCTTACTGCTCTTCTTCCTCCCTACATCTTCATTTTATATCATCACTGGATTGAAATCAAGATCTTTCATAACAATTCTCAGCCTGTCTCAGTTTTCCTCAGGGCTTAACAATTCTTCACTTAGTTTTCCTACCTACACAATCTTCATACTGTAATGGTCCAAAATTAGTATTGCAACTGTTAATCTGTTTGTAGCTCTACCTTTTGCAACTTTAGTGATGTCCTAGGCCTCTTAATAAACCAACTAAAAATGCAATAATGTCGGTGCATGAGATCTTCCTCTAGAATTTAATCATACAAGATATTTTTCCTGGCATAACTGTGATGGTCTGCTGTGGAGGAAGACAAAGTATGCAAAGTTGGAGTTCATGAAAGCTGTGAAACTGTAAGCGGGACACTATATATATCCTATATATATTTCAATTCTAACATCAACTGCAATCCATTTGCAGTTATCATGCTTTTGCAATTATAGATCATAAATAATTGGGGACAAAACAAAATTATTAAAATATAGTTGCTGGAACAAACTGCTACTAAGCATTAGTCTCCGTTAGTTATATTTGTTATAATAACATGACAGATAATGTGGGAGTGTTTAAAGCTGAACACAATAACATAATTGACAACTCTAGAAACTACATGAGGTCAATTCACAGTGCTGCATCCACAACTACTATCTGAATTACCTGAACAGAATTTGAATGACGTGTTGCAGGGTCTAGACAATCAGTTATCTGTTTGTCAGCCAAATCTCTTGTGAGATAAAGCCTAGCATAATGCATCACCTCACTATGCGGCTGACTAACATGAATCACATTCTATTCAAAATAATATAACTTTGCCAACCCAAAAGAGGTTAAATTGGATGTAGTATTTATGTTGTACTCAATTCATTCTGTACATCTGCAAATGCTTGATCATATATGAAAGGTTCTAATGTGGACATTTTTGATTAGTTAATTTTGTTATTTTTCTTTAAGGTACACAGTCCAACCTTTCTATACATCATGCCATTATTATTATTATTTGCTTCAACTGCTCATTTATGTAAGTTTAGCTGCTCTCAAACAAAAAAAATGCCACTGCAAATCCAAATGAAGGTAATTGAGTTTGAAGTTTTCGAACAGAATGCGAATATACTGAAGTTGTTAAGCTTTCATAAAACACTTGTGGAGAAGAAAATGATTAATAAAAAAAACACTTTAGAATGTGATGGCATTGGTATTAAACCAAAATATTGAATTGTTCCTTTATAGTCCTTCAGAATTTTGAACTTGATCGAAATGGAAATGTTCTTAAGAATTCTTCTAAATATAATGGGAATTTGTTTTAGAAGTATTATCGCACATTTGGTTTTGAAAACTTTCTGCATGGTCATGTTGAACACCAATCTGCAAGGAGACAACTAACCACAACAAAACCACAATCTACTACATTTTGAAAAGTTAAAAGAAATCAGCATAGCTATTACTTCCATTTAAAGGGAGGAGTTTTAAAATGTACAGCTGTCTAGTAGGAGTCTCTCATATATAAATACCAGCATCTATCTTTTTGAAAGCACTACTACATCAGAACTTCCATGATTTCAAGGGGATAATCTATTGGGGATGTTAAACTGAAATACAGTTCAGGAGGCAAGATATGCAGGTATGTTGTACTTCAATTCTTAATCATGTTAACATGCAAAAGGATAAGGAGGCATGGTGCTAGATTAGAACTAGTTTTGGCTGCATTGGCTAATTAAGTTTGTATTATTCTCTTCATGTAGTTCTCTGTCTTGGTTTGTTTATGATGTTGGTCTGAAACATGGGCATTAAGAATGGGGCCTACTCAAGATTTGTCGGTTTCTCCCCCACAGTGTTCACTGCCAGACAGGTTGTTTGACAGAAGGAACCATTTTTAATGTTTCATGTGCAGTTTTGATAAGAAGGTCTGCATCATTCTTCCTGTTAAAGAATATAAACAAATATCTATTAAAATGATTATAGATTCTACCCACAAGCATGATTTCAGTGGAAATTGGTGCATTTCTGGTGTTCGTGTCTGTTTCTCTGGTGAACGGAATAGGATACGTGGGATACAACCAATCACCATATAATACAAAAAGTCAGGGTGAGTTTTCATCTCATTTGGAAACAATTATTTGAGATTGCTGTGCTTTGCGCTAATTACATGATGAACAAAGTTATACAATCGTGCTCTGCAGTAAAGTGAAGACTGAAGTTGCTGGTTTAATTTTAGTCTGAGTAATATTTATCTTATATCATTTATCTTATAGATATCCCAAATTAGTAACAATTAATTCTGTCCGTGCTCAAATAAACCAACCTTCAGGGTGTGCACAAGCGCTATGTTCATTCAGTCAACTTTTAAATTTCCAATTGTCACAAGAAACATAATAAAAACTGAAAGAACTGCAGATGCTGTAAATCAGGAGCAAAAGCAAAGTTGCTGGAAAAGTTCAGCAGGTCTGGCAGCATCTGTGAAGGAAAAAACAGAGTTAACGTTTC
>NC_063336.1:51372593-51421502 GCF_021869965.1 Rhincodon typus
GCTGAACTTTTCCAGCAACTTTGTTTTTGTTCCTGTCACAAAAAACATCCCTTGCTTCCTAAAACAAAAATTTCACAAGCTGAGGATATCTGAGTATATTACAGAAGGTATATTACTTGTGTGTTGATAAAGCTGAATAATTTAATATCAAACATAATAAATATGTTCTATTTATTTCTCAGTCATGTGATCAACACACAATGCTTATTGAAAGGAGCTTTCCTAATTTTTCAACTAGTTTCCCCTCATTGGCCTGACCAGAGGTGAAGAAAGGTTGCTGATCATCATGTGAGACCTTTAACATTCCCATGCTTGTGAATGCTGGGTGGTGAAGTCTGTGAGAAACTGGCTGCAATCTGCTGCAAGTCAGCTGTTTGTAAGTAGTGAGGGTGAATGTGCAGATGTGCTCACAACCTAAGACAGGTTAGCAGTTCCTGTGCCCCATGTCACCATTTCCATTCCCATGATAATACAGTTCATCACTTACCCTGATCTACAGGAGAGTAGAATGCAGAAGGTGACTGACTCCCTCAAAGAATCTAATTATTTGATCCACCAATATCTTCACCGTGGAGCCTCAAGACTGTATGGCAGACATCTAAGCTTTGCCACACTGCTGTGCAAGCTCCACAGCAGCATACTTGAAGGTGGTGACACTAGTCTGGATGGACAAGAGTAATGATGGATGTAATCATCCACATTCTGTTTTTCTCTTAACCTGTCTTATTACGCCAACCTATCCTTGCCAACGTGGCCTAGAATGGCTTCTGTTATCAATGAATTTGAGCAGCGAATTTGAAAATCTAAATGTTCTCATTCACATTTCTTCAGACAATTTCAAACAAGTACAAATCACATGAGACATTACAACAATGCTGCAGAGGCTAGATCTCACACTTAGCTGTGGTGGTAGAATTCTATTGTACTCGAATATCTTGTACAACTATTTGTCTGATGTTTCCATTTCACACATAGTCCTCATCTCTGTCCCCTACAGCAGTACTGGGAGAGGCCTCACCCTCTGAGGTCGTCTATCTTGGGCTGTCTCTGGATTTTCTGAGGGTGGCAGGTATTCCATTATGTGCAGAGCTTTCTGGCATTACTATCCCCTTCAGAGCCGGCACCGGATTTGGTGCCTGGAAGAGTGTGAAACTTGACACTTCATCCTTAGAGACCGATCTTCCCCATGACTTTCCCTGAACAAAAGACTGGTCATATTTCTTTGAAACAAGGAAAATAACCAAACATGATTGCACAAAAAGTAATCTTCGGGAGTTTATGAAACTGTATTCTTTTTTATTGCATTTTCTACAGACCAAATCCTACAAAATGATTTCTCAATGGTTCAGTAGGTTTCCCAATGGAGTAGATAAACCAGGCAGAAAGTCTTTGACATACTTGTTGATCTCAGAACAGCAGCAAACGGATAGATAAACTTGCCAGCGAGGAAAAGAAAATTAATGACACACTTCATACGCTTAAGATGCATAGAAAAATGCAATGAGAATTCACTTATTACTTCTACATTGTGGGCAATGAAATGGGGAGATGGTGGCATAACATGAATGTCACTGGGCTAATAATTCAGAAACCCAGGATAGTACTCTTGGGACATGAGGTAAAACCTCACCACAGCAGTTGGTGGAAGCTGAGTACGATGAATAAAATTTGATACATAACGTGAGTCTCAATGGGAATGACTATGAAACTTTCATGCATTGTTATCAAAAACTCATCTGGTTCACTTGTATCTGTTAGGGAGGGTACTCTGCAGTCCTTACCTTGTCTGACCTGCATGTGATTCCAGAACTAGAGCATTGTGGCCACAGTAATGGCCGAGAAAACCAAACAGCTCAAAGTCAAATATAGATGGACAGCAAAATTTGGCCTTGCCAATAATGGCAACATCCCATGAAAGAACAACGGGAAAAAAAGTCCAGTTTATTCAGTGCAGATCCTACAGTCATGATTTTTAACTTTAAAAAAAGAGTGAAAGATGATCCAACAACAAAATATTGCCTGCATGTCACAGTCTGGGATGAGCCCCTTTCCCTACCCCATCTTTTCAGATGTTTACCCTGTATTTAATCTCACACAGCTACCTTGCACACTTCCAGGAAAACAGCTCAAGAACTGCACAGGCAATTTTTTGAGAGATTCTAAATTATCCGGTATGTTAACTAGAAAATGTTAAGTACTATAGATGGAAGAGACTAAAAGAAAAAAGTATCATGATTCCAAAATAATGTCAACAGTTTGAGTGCAAAACACATAAAATTCATCATTCAACTCAGCACTGTTGGTCTGAGATAGATTTTAACAATTGTTAATATTAACTAATCTGTACATAATATGCACAAATGCATTGATCGATGGAAAAATTTCCAAAGTGGGAGGAGAAATTACAATCTGGCTGTATGTTCAAGGCAAATTTAATTTAGTTTGGTTATGTTATTTTTCTTGTAACTCAGAACCTGTTTTAATAAAACAGGTTATGAATTGAAAGGTGTTCCTTATCAGAGTCTTGAGGAAAATCCAAAGGGCATCACAGGTAAGAAATAACTAGTATTTATATGTTTAACATAAGCCTTTTTTGATATCAGATAGGTTGTAATGCAAGTTAAATAAGTGTTTGACAAGAAAACAGAGAAATAAATGCTCATTCCAAGCTTTTTCTATCGCCAACTTCATGGCATAATTCATATCTAATTGATAAGAAAAAGAAATGGATCTCCATAACAGCAGACTTCTACCCGGATGGTCTTATCACATGCAATTCCAGTAGGAAGCTGACGGGGTGCTTGCTGTATTTTAATATCAATGATGTACCTTACATCATCATTTACACATGCTCAAAATTTCTTAAGGATTTATGCAGTGAAAACTTCACTGAAATAACAGTGTTTAAGATGTTGTGCATGGTTTTAAAATGTTACTGCACTTTTTAATTTGCAAACCGGGTGGGTAGAAATTTTTAGTTACCATTCTCTTGATGTTTGGACCAATGTGCACTTCTCATCTTGCTCCAATTTGTCTATCCACCCACATTAAAGTACAATCCTGGATTGCTGAGGACTAGATACATACATAAAAAACAATGCAAAGAATGATGCAAGAAATTTTACCCACAACTTAAATAAATTTATTATTTATTTAAACAGTTTTGCGCCTGTCATTTATATTTCTGGCAGTTATGTAAAACAACGTTTTCTGAACAATTGCAACCATACCAAGGTGTTCGGGAAACTTGCGATATCAAAAAAGTGCAGAAAGGAAAAGAAGAATGATCAGCAGAGAGATCAAGGAAGGTTGAACTGGACCAAAGATGGTCTGCACCCACCCTCATATGCATCTTTATAACCTGAGGTGGATCCAACTAAAACTGTCACAAGCCATCAATCCTAAAGAAAGCTGAGACTGATTTATGTCAAATGTTGCAACATGGATCTGAGCCGCGCCTTGTCCACAGGCATATCTCTAAATCTTTCAAAGGACCCACCCACCAGCAACATCAATTGTAACTGGCAATCCATCGTACACATATGTAAAGTGTGGGGCCAGTACCCTGTTTATTCAAGGGGCAATTTCACCTTACCTGTAAGCAACCATCAGAGCTTTGCAGTTTTGACAAAAAGCAACTGGATATCCAAAGGCCCAAGGATAATGGCTATGGATTAAACTAAAGATCTTATTTGCTCCACCCTTAACGTTCAGCTTGTTTATTGGAGTCTGAAGAAAGACAGTTTTCATGCTACAGCTGCCAAATTCTTTTTACTTTAAGGCATTCTAAGGTACCACTACAAAGACAAATGCCAACACGGCTCTTAGGTTAAAAAAAGTTATCCTCTAGGACTGCAATTCATGACTCCTTCAGAGTTTCCCAGGGTACCAGCTGAAAATGAAATCTGCCCTAGCTAAAATCATAAGTGACATTCTTCATAACTGTGGTTCATTATTTTGTGTTGTCCTCCCCAGCTCTTTACTGAATTGCAAAAATTTAACAGCACCGAAAGAGGCCACTTAGTTCTTGATGTACATGCTGGCGCTCCAAATGAACAGCTCACTTAGAGCCGTTCTCCTGCCTTCTCCTTGTATACCGCACATTGTTCCTTAAACAAGTAACCATCCAATTTAACTGCCTCCACTCTACTCTTTGGCAGTGGTTTCCAGGATCTAATCACTCTTTGCATGAAATTTATTTTCCTCATCTTACTTCTGTTTTTTTCTGTTCCCTCTTGATTTTGATCATTTCCTGATTAGGAACATTTTCTTCCTATTACTCTGTACAGACCTCTCATGATTTTGAATACTTCAATCTGATTTCTTCTCAGCCTTCTTTTCTTCAAGGAAAACGTGATTGTTGACAGTCAAATGTGCTATCGTCCTCCATTGCCTATCATCTGTTTCCAATGCTATGTGATTGCACCTGTGCTATTTCATTTCCACCTGTTTCAGACGCAATCATCTCATTTGCAGGAGCATCTCTCTTGCTACCATACCTGACCTAGGATTCCCCAAGAATGTCACACATTGGCTCCTTTCCCATCCACTTACATCCATGTATATGCAACTCCAGGACATTATTCACAGGGATGGACATCATCAGCTTGTGTGAATGCGGACAACATATTTAATAATCTGCCCACCACTTGTCTGAACCACATCATTACGTTTATGCTGTTAAGACCACTTGTTTGACATCAAATTGTGGAAAGGTCAAAATATTCATTAATTGAACACTGAGACTACTGAGGACATCGACTGTTCAGCCACTGCTATAAAACTAGTCTCTGTTACTACAAATTCCATAACCCACTGGCCAGACTCTGAGGCGGAACCAGACAGTTTAATAACCTTGGCATCCTGTTTGACCCAGAGCTGAGTTTCAAACTCCAAACCATAATCCATCATCCTGACCACTCACTTCCACCTCTACAACATCACCTTCTCTTGCACCTTACCTCAGCTCTGATGTTACTGAAATGTTCATCAATGTTTTTGTCACCTCTGAATTCAAAGTAGGGGGTGAGGAATGTTTAAACATTTGTGGGAGAATCTCAGACTGTCCTTCGATCCTCTGGCATTGGTGAATCCATACACTCCGTGGTGTGCTGCAACACTGAATAAACATCCTGCCGAGCTGTGTACTTATGGCGAGCTGACTCACCAGTAATTTGCTTACTGACACATCTGTTCAGGTTTTGCCAGAACTGCTTGGCACCAGATATCATCACAGCCTTGAGCCAGATATGGAAACAAAAGCAACATCAGAGGAGACATAAGAATAGCTGCCCCCCAAAGTAAGAAAGCAGCTGGCAATGCAAGACACTGAACTCCCCAAAGAGAGACTGATGCAAATTGAGGTTAATGAAAAGAAAATCACCAGAGACTGGAATCTCATACAACTGAAAGAAATATGCTTGTGTTGTCAGCAAATAACCATCACAGTTTTGGGAATTCACTGCAGGAGTTTGTCGAGGTAACGTCCTTAACTCAACCAACTACAGCTACTTAAAATGATCTTATGTCTGCCACGGTCAAGGCGTTCAGTTGTTTGCTGACATTTCTACAGAAGTCAGTTCCATCACATGTCCTTCAACATGGAAGCAACTCAAGCAGTGAAAAGCAGCAAATGGACACCATCCAATCGCAGGACAGATTACTGCAGGTAACATTCATGTCAAAAGCAAAATGCTATAACTGTTGGAAATCTGAAGTAAAAGCGGAAAATGCTGGAAATATCTGGTAGATGTCGCGAGAGATACAGAGTCTAATGCTTGACGTTTGTGATCTTTCATGAGCTGCTGAATTTATCCAGCATTTATTGCTTTCATGTCACTTAAGTGTCTGGCATTGACTGTCTCCCGTGATTAAAAACAAACTGAACAATAATCTCCCTGACTTTGAATGGCACCATCATCACAACTTCTCAAAATCTACAAAGAGTTATGAATTGTCTTTCCCATGCCTAGAACTTGTACTCTCTCATTATATGTGCTCGAGAAACTGTGGCCGAGAACAAGATATTGAATCTCCACCCCATTTCGCAATAAATAACACCCCATTGTAAGCAGTTATGAAATTCTGGGACCTTGGGGTTATGGTGACATACAATCTGCTTCTTGATGCAGACCTCAAAACATGCACAATGAGAACAGTGAATAGCTTTGGCCAACTCGCAAGATGCAAATTGGGTAACTTCAACTTGAACTTGAGGACCAAGTCATTGGTTTATAAGGTCTTTTTGCTCTCAGCAGCTAACTGTATGGCATGAGTAACTTAGAGTTGCCAGGACAAGCAGCCCAATCATTTCCACCTTCTGTCTGCAGTGTATCACAGTTAATATCCGCCAGAACAAAATCATGAATGAATTGGATTTCTTAAAGGCACGACTCCCTAATGCGTTGGCAGTAATTAAACAGAGGCAGCTTTTTTTTTTTGTGGGGGGGTGGGGGGGGAGGTGGGAATGGACACTGCACAAGGATATAAGACAATCACAAACTCAAAGACTTTGTGTGTTGATATGACTGGGGCCAGATGACCAGCAAGACAACCAAGGTTCTGCCTCAAGGATACTTGCAAGTGTGACATGAAGGCTCTAAATATTGAGCTTCGCACACAGAAGTCAGTAGCGGGCAAAAAAATCACGTCAACCTCTTGCAGACTCAAGTGAACCACCACAACCAACAATCATTGCAGTTGCATTGCTGAAAACAAGAACACAAAACATGCCTTGCCAATTTTTTTATCTAGTCTGCCTCTCAAAGATTAGTTTCTTCAGCCATCAGCCAAGGTACACCAAATGAAGACACACCACCTAAATCAAGTGTTTGCTAGATGTCCATCATTACTCGTAGATGGAAGGATATCAAGACATAATTAAAGCTCTGGAGTTACCAGTAACCAGACACATAACTGAACCAGGCGTACCAACAATTTAACGATAAGAATGGCTCACTTTCTGCACCCTCAAAGGCTCTCCCACAGCTATGTGGCACAAGCCAAGGGTGTGATGAAATTGTTAAAAAAACACTGAATTCCACTCACTTGACTGGAACCTCATCACTGCAGGTGAACAATGGCCACAGTATGATCTGTAACGTAGTCTCACTGATTTTGTCCATTAATTCCAGAACAAGCAAAGTCATAGCAATATCTTTGATTGGAGGACTGCTTTGGCTGGAATGCATTCCAAGGTGCATGTGAAGGAAAACTTACAGAAGGAAGCTGCTGGTGTTAAGTTTGCCCTATACATAATGGGCATCCACAGCACAGTTAAAAACAGTGTTAAAAGGATACAAAATTTCAATTGGTATAGATGCTTTGTACACATGAAATTAACAAATGGAAGCAGGTTTCTTTCCTTTGGCTGACCTTGTTGCCACATTGCCTCCAGGTATGTGGTATGTAGTTATGACATTCACATTGGTTGGCAGCTCGCCTCTGGAACCTACAACAAACTATCGCAAATAGAGTCCTCCAGTGTCTCACTTCACCCACCAAATTTCCTAAGGACTAACTGAAGAAACAGGGTGTTCTATGTGCTCTTGAAGTAGCAGTAGACATGTTTCTAAACAATAGTGCTGCCTTCCAAACCACAAAGCTGCAGGCTGCAAATGCTAAATTGTGGGCATTTTTCACATTGGATGCTTAACTTCCATTATAAAATTATGCTGATCTTAGAAAAACATGTGAATATGTGAAGAGTGGATCGGAAGGGTATTCTTCCCACATTGTTTAACATTTCATCAAATTTGAGTTTTAATAGAGAATATATTTAATACAGAATGAAAATGAGCAAAAATGGATTTGTTGAAATAATTCTTAAATACATAAAAAAAGACCATGTTAATTTTAAACAGAAAGTTATTATAGCTGCAATTCCATGCTTTCCCGACGGTAGAATCAATTCAATATTACCTGAATTTTTGAACTAAATTGGACATTATCAATGATTCAATACTCTTAACATTGAAATTGTTTCCACCAGTATTTATGGCCAATATATATGATTTTCCATTTAACGAAGAATATTAGGATTCATTTAACCATGAATATCCAATTGAAACCATTAACATCAGAAATGTTGTTATTTTGAAATGACAGCATGCATTATATGACTGCGTGATAAATGCAAGAACTTTCACAATTTATAAATGGCCAACAGCTATCAATCCATAGAAACATAAATGCTAAAAGTTGCTCTTTAACAAATAGTTTTCCGGATTCAAATGTAGATTTGTCAATTGAAGAGTAGTCATTTCATGGTATAAATATTAATAACTGCATTTTTAAAATGAACATTTTTCATGATAATCTTCAGTCAGAGCCTAAATTGGTTAAGCATACTAAATGTGCTCAGCCAAGGCTTTCCACCTCGGGCATAAACGTAACACAGGGTCAAACTCACTTGCAAACTAACTTGAATTAGTTTTGAGATATGCAGTTTGTTTAAATTTCCTGTTAAACTAATTTGCATATGATTAGTTTTTTTTAAATCTTGCAATAACCAGCTAAACGTTTCAGAATGGACTTTTGTTTAAAACGTTTGTATAAAAAATGTCTTGACAGAAGTAAGTGTGTAATATGATACAAATTTTCATACAACTGAAAATAGCTTTGTTACAAAAAAGCATTGAAATCAAAATGCCTCACCATCTGTCATTAATCTGAAGTTTACAATTTGAAAAATTATTTTAAATAAACATACAAATTAACAATACATAGAACAATTCACTGGATACACTGATAGTAGTGAATCTCTTAGTTCTAAAAAAAAATGTAAAAGCATTCAAAATGTGCCAATTGGGTCTTACTGATAAAATAATGCTTAATTTGACAGCCTCAATGTCCACATACAATCACAACTAGCAGAAACTCAATGATCTGATCTGGTTTCAGAATCGGTTTCTGAAGTGATGTTTTTTGCAACAATCCCAAATGGTTGTGGAAAATCCATTTCTGCCAAATGTAGTTGCAATTGAATTTCCTCAACCTTTCGGGCTGGTTTTGCCTTGTTCCATTCTTATCTGGTGCCTTACTTCTCACATCACCACACTAATGTAATGTCGGGGGAAAAAAGTAACACTGGAGCCCTTCAGTATCCTAACTATCACCAAATGCTGTTCATTATGACCACCAACATCACTGACCTTTGCTCACTGACCTACATTACCTGTACTTCCATCCTCTACTGTCAAACCGCACCCCTGCCCACCACCACACTCCCTCCTACCCACCCAACCTTGTGCCAGTGGGTAAGCATCAACTCAACTTTAACATTCTCATCTTTGTTTTCAAATAATTCACTGGCCTTCCTACATTCTTAATCTCCCTCAGCCCTATATTTTAAGATGCCCGCACTTCTAACTTTAATTCAGTCCAGGACTGGTATATGTCCTTTCATCTGTGTTGATCCAAGGTGTGGAATTCCCTCCATAAATCACACTGCCTCCATCTCACTTTCCTCCTTTAAGAACTCCTTAAAACCTACAACTTTAAGTTTTTGCTCCTCTGCGCTAATATCTCCATATGTGGCTCAGGTTGTATTTTGCTTTAGAGTACCTATCTGAAGTACCTTTTAATATTTTAGTGTTATGGGCACAATATCATCACTGTATAATTACAATGCTCAGTCACTTTTCGGCAAAAGCTATTGAAAAACCCACTGCAACATATCTGCGCTCTTAGAAATGATGATTCTAATACCTGTACATCAATTTTCTCTCGTCAAGCTAGTAGAATGGAAGTATTTTTAATTTACAACAATGGCCAAGACCATCTTACCCATTTAAGTACAAAACTTCTTTTAATTATTGTTGTCCATTGATTATTATTCTCATTTCAATACAATATGTCCATCAAAATTGCCATGTATTTAACGTATCAGTACTTCTGGAATCTAAGATATATATTTCTACTTTCACAGTGAGAGGAGATCCAGGAATGCCTGGACCACCAGGACCTCCAGGACCCCCCGGACCCCCAGGGCAAGCTGGGTATCCAGGAAAGCCAGGTGTTGGGTTGATGGGACCCCCTGGCAGTCCGGGACAACCAGGGCCACAAGGACTAACTGTGAAGGGAACTCCAGGCATTCCAGGAGCACCAGGGCCTGCAGGGAGGATAGGGTATCCTGGACAAAAAGGCGATAAAGGAATTCAAGGGATACAAGGGCAAAGGGGTAGTCCAGGTCCTCCAGGAAATCCCGGACCAGCTGGATTGTCTGTTGTTGGTAAACCAGGCCCACAAGGGGCATTAGGACCTCCAGGAGTACCAGGATTACCTGGAGCAAAGGGACACCCAGGTTATCCAGGCCTCCCTGGTCAAAAGGGGGATAAAGGAATTGGAATTCCAGGGATTTCAGGTGAAAGAGGGCTGCCTGGGCCACCAGGGGCACCAGGAACTCCAGGACCAGCAGGATTAACTACATCAGGTGCACCTGGACTTCCTGGTGAACCAGGTAAAAAAGGTGAAATGGGACCACCAGGCCCATCGGGTTTTACTGGAGCACCAGGTCATAAAGGGCCACCAGGACTACCTGGACCAACAGGAATAGGAAAGCCTGGAGCTGCAGGTGTACCAGGATTGCAAGGGCCCCCTGGTTTGAAAGGTCATCCTGGCATACAAGGTTTGCCAGGGGCACCAGGACTGCCAGGTATTGGAAAACCAGGCATGCCAGGGCTGAAAGGAGAACCTGGCCCAGTAGGTTATCCTGGATATCCTGGAAAGAAAGGAGAGATGGGACCCATCGGCAAGTCAGGAGACCCTGGTTTGATGGGACCAGCTGGTCTTCCAGGAGCACAAGGCCCTAGAGGTTTACAAGGAATTCCTGGCACACCAGGAGAAAAAGGTGCACCAGGACACATGGGTGCACAAGGATATCCTGGATCAAAGGGTGAGAGAGGGGTAACTGGTGTTCCAGGAATATCAGGGTCTCCTGGGAAATCAGGCTCACCAGGACTACCAGGAACAGTTGGACCAGCTGGTCAAAAAGGGGATATTGGTCTCACTGGCCCAGCTGGGAAACCTGGAAATCCTGGTCCTCCTGGTCCTCAAGGTCCATTAGGTTTTCCAGGAGCAGTTGGATTGCGAGGGGCACCCGGAGTGCCTGGTCATAAAGGCTTGCCTGGGTTGCCAGGCCCACAAGGGCCTCCTGGACTAAATGGTACTCCAGGAAAACCAGGATTACCAGGTCCTCCGGGTCTCATTAGCAGAGAAATAACAAAGGGGCCACCAGGCGCACCAGGACAAACGGGTGCGGAAGGTGCTCCAGGTCCACCAGGCCTTCCTGGTCCACCAGGTTTACCTGGTGAAATCTTTGTACAACCAGAGAAATCGGTACAGCCACCACCTGGATTGCTGAGCCCTATTCCAGCTTTTACAGCCATTCTTTCTAGGCCATATCCACCAGTAGGGCAACCAATAATATTTGACATTCTAGTGACCAATTCAAATAATAATTATGATCCATCATCTGGTGTTTTTACATGTGAAGTACCAGGGCTTTATCAATTTAGTTACCATGTACAAATCAAGGGGAGGAGTGTTTGGGTTTCATTATATAAAAACGGAAAATCCATACTGCAAACATATGATGATTATACGAAAGGATACGTAGATCAGGCCTCAGGAAGTGCTATAGTACACCTACATGAAAATGACCAAGTCTACATACTATTACCTTCAGAGGAAGCTAATGGTTTATATTCATCTGATGAGAAACAGTCATCCTTCTCAGGGTTTTTAATTAGCCCTTCATGATTTACACTAATTGAGAAAAAAATCAACTCAGAGTAATGAATCAAACCAAGTTTTCTTAAAATGTTTCTTAACTGACAAACAATGCACCTTCATGAAGAAATGATTTGGTACTAAAATTCACACAAGTACAGTAGTGCCATCGATGTTTATCATCCTACAGTTAACACGTGTCCTTGAGTCACCACTATTACCATATAAATATGGCTTATACGGCACCACACAGGTGTGATGACACATAATGTATCTGAAATAAATGCAGCTTTTTTGTAACTTTTTAAGCTCATGAAAACAAAACATGTTATCGTTTTTCATCAGCAAAAAAGCTATTCAATCCATGTGACACAGTTATGCTCTTTTCTCTATGAACATCTTTGTAGAAAATATGACAAAGCAAGAAGTAGATTTTGATAACATGGGATCATTCTTTAACCATGCTCACTATTTTCCACCTATTTAGAGACTGCAATCTTCCACATTTTCAAACCAACGCTTGAAATTATAATAATTGTCTATTCCTTTGTTTCTAGATTTCATAATAGTACCACTCTTACTTCCATTTCATCACTGGCATATACCGCTTTATTATCCACAGATTTTGCTTATTTACTTTATAATATATAGCTGCTTGTTCAGAGTGAAAGTATTTTAATGTATTTATTCAAAAATAAATGTAAATATTTTTTTCTAATGATTAACATTTTTTCAATGTATAGAAACGCTTTTTCTGTTGTATGTTGATGAATCACACAGACCTGGAATGTCCAAGGTTTTATCCATGATCCTCATCATTTGCCACTTTGCAGTGAAATGACCTCAGGGATAGAATTGAGGGAGGTTGGGGAGCATTGTGATGAGCATGGGTGGTAGTGTTGGCGTTTGGTGGAGTTTAATGTAGCAGGTTTCCTAATGTAAAGCAGTTTAGTGAGTGAACACTCCAGGATCAGGTGCTGAGTTAACAGTGCCAACACAGTAAAACAGCCAAATTATACACTCAAGAAGCACAGAGATGAAGAATGATCAACTGATTTACGTATCAGAGGACTCCTGGCATCCATGAGACTAAATTTTGGATGAATCATCATCTTCAAGAAGGGGAAGGAAAATTGGGAATAGAAGGATTGTACCAATATTTTCAAAAAGAGCAACTTTTACATAGTGAAATAGAACACGCTAAATATCAGATCTTACTGTACTCTGACTGTATAAATTATTAATATGAGCTGTCAAATAATTTTGTGGAACTAGAATTAAACAGATTTATTTATCTGACACAAACTTCCAAATTTTTTTTGCAATAAAACTGGCAAATTGTAACATTATGAACAAAACTGTTCTGGGTTAAACTCAATATGTTTTAGTTATAATTAAGCTGATGGGCCTGAAAATCTAGAGGTTCTACATGTTTCCCATTGTTACTCCACACAAGTGCAATGGCACCACAGTGGAATTTCAGGGTCATGTTTGATAAAAGGAGGTTAACAAAGCGAAATTACATTAGATTTGGATAACAAATATCAAATGTGAACTGAACTGTGTTCAGCAATAATGCCTCTGGGACAAACAGACTGCAACATTCAGCGTTTAGGCTCATGGAGAATGGCCAATTGGGCTGATATTTATTTATGACTCCAGCAGGATTTTACCCCCTCCAAGAAAAATAAAAGGAGGAAAAAATACATGCTCTCATTTAAGAGCGTCAGTGCTTTATTCTATGTTACAACATTACCACCTGCTTCTGTTTTCTCACATATAGAAACCAAAATCTTTGACCTTACCAATTTTAGAAGTAATTGCCTTCAATAGAGCAGAACAGTTCGAGTCCAACTGTGGATTTGAGCATTATAATCCACAAAATTCCTCAAAGCAAAGATACCCAGGTTTTCAAATCAGCTGAAAGCATTTGGCCTACAAGTCACATCTGAGACAACAGTGCCATACAGAATGAGGATCATACTCAATCCAACTAAAAATGTGTGACACACATCTCTATTATGATTAAGTACATGCTATAATGCACATCTTCTGTTTCTCTCTTCAAACAAACTATTCAAACTAAAATGTCCTGTCCTGAAAGAAACAGAACTACCTATATTGTAACACAGTATGGAGTTGGAGAAGCACAGCAGGCCAGCAGCAGAGGAATTTCTCTGATGCTGCCTGGCCTGCTGCATTCCTCCAGCTCCACACTGTTACCTCCAACTCCAGCATCTGCAGTTCTTGCTATCACTACCTATATGAACTGGAATAATACACCATTAATATAAATTTCAAGATTTTCAATATCATGAGCATGCTGGGTAAAGTAGATAGGGAGAAACCATTTCTGCTTATAAAAGGAAGCACAAATGAGCTTAGGTTTAAAGTGATCTACAAAAGAAGCAAGGGCAAAGGGAGGAAAAACCTTTTCAAACAGCGAGTAGTTAGGGCCTGAAATGCACTGCCTGGAAGTTTGAAGGAGGCAGGTTCAATTGAGGCATTCATGAAGGCATTGAATAATTATTTGGATAAAAATAATGGATAACAGTGTAGAGGAGACTGGCACTGGGTAGTGATGCTTATTTAACCAGCTGGTGCAGGCAAAGTGGGTCGAATGGCCTCCTGTGATTCTCTAATAATACATATAATATCTATCTGGTCTGAATTAAATCGATCTGATCACTTTTGGGGAATATATATAACCTGCCTCCTCCACACTTCAAGGCAGTGCATTCCACTGCTCACTGTGTGAAAAGGTTTTTCCTCCCTTCAGCCTTGCTTCTTTTGTAGATCACTTTAAACCTAAGCTCGCTTGTGCTTCCTTTTAGAAGCAGAAACTGTTTCTCCCTATCTACGTTATCAAGTGTGTTCATGATATTGCAAATTTTAAAACTTATGTTAATTAGTATCATGTCCAGTCTGTTCATTCTTTCATGTGTATCATATAGATGGTGCTCTGTTTGTTTCAGGACAAGACATTTTAATTTGAATAGTTTGTTTGAAGAGAGAAACAGAAGACGTGCATTATAGCATTGTTGATTGCAGCTTGGTCTCTAAGCTGTGGAATTCCCTCTCTAAACTTCTGTGCCTCCTTGCTGCTCTCCTCTTTTAAATGCCTGAATAAAAGGCACATTTTTAATAAAGTTTTTGTCCTATCTATCCTAACATGCTCTTTGGTTAGTATCTGCGTTTCTTTGTGTGTATTTGCAATGCTCTTTGGACTATTACGTATCCTGTACATGCTGTATAAATATGTTGTGTTTGACAACTAGTCTGAATGTTGCTGAGGCTAACAGATCAGGAGGCAGTTTGAGATGGGATAAAGAAAAGATGACGTACAACCGATTGATCAAAGCCAGAAGACATGTGTAAAGGCAGAAGAAGCTAATGGCAAATAAATGTCATTCAAGTCAGGCTATTGAAGATAAGGTTTAGACAAAGAATGCAAAATTTTATGGGACACTTTGTTCAAAGTACATCATAGAGCAAGGTGACCTGATCAATACTCTAGCCAGATATCCATCTTGGAAGAGTTTAAAGAAAGAAATGTTCACAGACCCTAGCACAGCAGACAGTGGAAAAAAACTCTACAGGAAATCTCTGGTCCAACACTCTCAAGTGTTGAGAGAAATCGAGAAGACATGGGACACCAAGAGGAGGAGTGGTAAAAGAGAAAAAGGTTGTTCATACAGGCAGACATCTTATCCAATCTCGACTGTAACTTACTATTTGTCAGTCACATGCTTTGTTTTCTCTGTAACAGGTGTGCTATATTCCAGATGAAACTCTGATGGAACTCAATCTCTTACCATATTTCTCTCAGCCAAATCTAATCAGTTGCTCAGACAGTGATACCTCTCAAAGAAAGATAAAAGTTAGAGTACATTTTTTATTTGTTCATGGGACTTGGCTGTCAATGACTAGGCTAGTATTTATTGCCCATCCTTAAATGACCAGAGTGCTTTTAAGAGGCAACTGCAGGCCAGACCAAGGTAAGGATGGTAGGTTTTCTTCCCTAAAGGACATTAGTCTACTAGATGGGTTCTTACAACAGTTAGCAGCAGTCACCTTTGGATTTTTCTCCCCGATATGTATTGAATTCAAACTTCACATCTGCTATTGTGGAATTCAAACCTATGTTCCCAGAAATTTAAGTTCCAAATATCAGGTCCGGTACAGTCTGTGCCTTGTTGGCTACATACTAGCTAAAGGCTTTCGTCAAGGTCCCTCATGGTAGGCTCATCTAGAAGATTAAGACCCATGAGAACCACGTGGATTCAGAATTGGCTTGCCCATAGAAGACAGAGGGTAGTGGTGGAAGGGTGTTTTTCAGGCTGGAGGTCCATGACTAGTGGTGTTCCGCAGGGTTCCATACTGGTACCTCTGCTGTTTATGATATATAAATGACTTAGAAGAAATATAGATGGGTGGGTTAGTAAGTTTGCAGACGATACAAAGATTGGTAGAGTTGTGGGTAGTGTAGAATGTTGTCAAAGGATATAACGGGATACAGGTCAGTTGCAGATATGGGCGGAGAAATGGCAGATGGAATTTAATCCAGGCAAGTGTGAGGTGCTGCACTTTGGGAGATCAAATATTAAGGAAAAGTATACAGTTAATGGCAGTACTCTGAACAACATTGATGTACAGAGGGATCTTGGAGTTCAAGTCCATAGCTCCCCAAAAGTAGCCACGCAATTAGATAGTGTGATTAAGGCAGTGAATGGCATGCTTGCCTTTATTGGTCGGGGAACTGAGTACAAGGGTCAGGATGTCACGTTGCAGCTTTATAAGACTTTGGTTAAGTCACATTCAGAGCATTGCTTTCAATTCTGGTCGCCACATTACAAAAGGATATGGAGGCTTTGGAGAGGGTGCAGAAGAGGTTTACCAGGATGTTGCTTGTATGAGAGGGTGTGAGCTACAAGGAGAGGCGAGAAAAACTCTGGTTGTTTTCTTTGGACCGGCACAGGCTGGGGGGAGACTTGAAAGAAGTTTATAAAATTATGAGGTGCATAGATAGAGCTGCTCAGAATCTTTTCCCCAGAGCTGAAATGTCTAATACTAGGGGACATGCATTTAATAAGGCTAGAGGGGGAAAGTTCAAAGGAGAAGTGAGAGGCAAGATTTTTTTTTAAACACAGTGGTAGGAGTCTGGAACACACTGCCAGGGGGTGCTGTAGATACAATAAGGGCGTTTAAGGGACTGTTAGATAAGCACAAGAATATGCAAGGAATGGAGGGATATGGACCATGGCAGGCAGAAGGCATTAGTTTCATTTGGTGTCATGTTCAGCACAACACTGTGGGCCGAAGGACCCATTCCCCTGCTGTACAGGTCTAGGTCCAATGTTCTAAAAAAACGTTATCCTGGATGCAATTTTAAAAATTTTGCTCCCTTCCTACCTTGCACAGTACAACTACCCCAGATAACGTTTGGTCAAGTAAAATCCCTATTATTGCCTTATAGTTCTTATGTTCTTCTGAAATTTGATAACATATTTAATCCTCTGTTGTTCCCTGACTGTTTGAAGCTCGATACTACACATTGAACAGCATTTTGTTGTGTTTTGTGTTTTTTTTTTTACTTCCAGCCATATTAGAGTATTCCACAACTTTGAAGGCCTGCTTCTCAATTTCTAACCTGCCCACCTAAAGTCTGCTGCAGGACCTCATTTCTCTTTCTTCCTGTATCATTGGTCCTGACATGGAGCAGGACCTCTGGTTGATCACCCTCCCCCTTAAAAATGCCCTGAATTCTGTGACATCCTTGACCCTGCCACCTGGGAGACAACATAGCATCCTGGAGTCATGCCAATGGCCACAAAAGCCCCTGTCTACTCCCCTCACTTACAAATCCAATATCACTATTGACCCTCCACATCTCTTCCTCCTGCAGCTGGTGCTTATTGCCTTAGCTGTGTCTGTTCTCCACAGAGGAACCATCATTCTCACTGTTCTACAACACTGAAAAATAATGCAGTTGGGGGATGCAACAGCCTCCCATCCCCTCTCTGTCTGCACTTCCTGAAACCACAGGGTGACTGTGTGCTGAATCATGCTGTCCATGAACCTCTCAGCCTTATGAACGCACTGTAATGCTCCCAGCTACTGCTCAAGCTCCAAAATCCAGAGATTGCATTGCTCCAACAGGAGGCACCTCCTTGCATATGGCCATCCAGACTGCCTGGAGCATTGAGATTCTTGATGTCATGAGGGGGGAAAAAATGCTTTTTTGCAACCAAGGGTTTGAACAGTCAGATGTGAATTTCATTCAAACATCAAGAGCCCTGTTTGCATGTATTTATATCCAAGTACTAGCTAAGCTTGTTTCATTTATACATATTTTCCTATCCTCTCATGTGGCAGAGAGAAACAGGATGGCAACAATTCCCAATATGGAGGTCAGAGCTGATAACTAGTGGCTCCAGCCACTTCCTCCTCTGTGCCTCCACCTTGGACACAGTTCCCAACACTTCTGGGCATGATCCATGTGCAGCATCTGCCTGCACCCTCCACCCACAGAGGTTGGTGTCAGACACGCACCAACCTCACCACATCCTTGTGGTATACCTCCAAACCACTTAGAATACACTTCTCCATTTAAGTGCTGTACTTTGGAGTGCACCAACTGTTTTCACTGCCATGAAATTTTGCGCACAGGGACAGGCAACCATCTCATGCATTGCTGCCGGTTGCACCTCAAGGATTTTCGCTTGCTCTCAGTGCTCAAGGCACCTTGGCTTTACATTGCCTTTTGCATTTGACACCCTCAGCCAAAGCCTAAAAGCTCAGTCTAATTGTTGACTTGCCATTTTTAGTGGAAATGCAAAACTAGGCATCTTATGACAGTTGTCAGCAATGATCAATTAAAAGGACAGACACGATGCTATACTGGACCATGCCACGTGAACGTCACACCCACAGACCAAATGGGTCGATAGGGACAGCCAAGTAACAGACTAACATGGAGGCTCAGTGGAGGGCAGGCTAGATTACTAGGCTCATCCTGCATTACACACTGCCAAATGCAACTTTTACTGCCTTCCTTCCTCATCTGAATCTCAAATGAGCAATGGAAATGGAAAATGGCTGAATCTACATATGCAGTGAGTGAAGTTAAGCGATTTATTTGTTTGAGCATGTGGGCTGCATGTGAGAGTGAAGAGAGGACCTTTAAGGGGCATTTGCCCACACACAGTACACATTGAAGACAGATTAAACATAGTACCCAGCATGTGAAACGGATGCAGTACCCAACTGTGGTCACAAGTAATACTGACCACATCACTGGCCACTGCAGTTTTTTTTTGACTCGTGAGGCATGTGTGTTGCTGACTGGGCCAGCATATACTGCCCATCCCTAGTTGCACTTGAAAATGTGGTAGTGAGCTGCTTTCTTAAACTGCTGCAGTACTTGTGCAGTCCATGCTGTTGAGACTTAGAGAACTCACTGGCTTGCTAGGCCATTTCAGAAGGCAGTTCAGACTCAATTTCTGAGGAAGGGTCACCAGACTCAAAACGTTAACTGATTTTTTCTTCACAGACGCTGCCAGACCTGCTGAGCTTTTCCAGCAATTCCTGTTTTTGTTTCAGACTCAACCACATTGCTATGGCTCTGGAGTCACAGGTTGGCCAGACCAGGTCAGATGGCAGGGTTCTTCCCCTAAAGTGAACCAGATGGGCTTTTCCAAAAATTGACAGTGGTTTCATGATCATCATTAGACTCTTAATTCCTGACATTTATCAAACTCAAATTCTACCATCTGCCATGGGGAATTCAAACCTGCGTCTGCAGAGCATTAACTGAGGTTTTGGATTAATAGTCAAGCAATAATACTATTATGTCAGTACCTCCCCAGTCAGCTCTGTGAAGCAGAAGTCATCACAAGTGACTTAAAAAGTATTATACACGAGGCACAATTCACAAAAAAAATCAAAAATCTTACAAGCTGCACAAGGACATGGAGCTGATTTTACTGTGAACTAGAAGTACTTGACAACATGCTCTCATACACAATGCTGGCTTTTTTGGGTTATATCGGCTGGCAGGGGTACATGTGTATGTGGCGTTGGCAGTGGGCACGTGTATGCATGCACCCAAAGTTTCAGTAATCATACGGCATTTACATTCTCCTAACCAGATCTGAATGACCTAGTTTGTGTCGCATACATCAGAATATTCCATAGTCCCCCTTTTATGTAGTTCTCCATCATTTGTAAATGATGTGAATACTGACTACACACTTCATGAAGGGTCTGTTCTGTTTCTGACAGTCCCCACACAGGCTCAATGGAACCATGACCAGTGGGTTAGTGTCACTGTGGTACAGCAAATGCATAGATGAATATGTTAGCAAGCCCAAGACTACCAGCAACGTCCAGCAGCTGTTGCACAGGCTACACTTAAAGAAGCCACAGCACTAAGTCCCCTCAGGATGTGTGGGAGGTACAAGATTCCAGAGTTTCTTGTCCTTGATATTATTTCCTCCGGATGTGAAAGGCTCATTGCTGCTACAGACTGAGGATGTCCAAGTCTATCAGCACAGAACTATGCCAACTGTTGGAGCAGGGCTTGCAAACCGAAGGGGTGGGTAGCCATCCTATCCCCATGGCAGTCAAGGGAGCAGTTGCTCTGAAATTTCATGCAAGACTGCTTCCTAAGATCCTCAATGTCATGGACGTATCAAGGTTGTCACTAATGTAACTTGCGCCAGATCAGACTGCTTCATCTCATTTTCCTGTGGCACAGTCAGTGCTACAGCCCTGGCAGTAGGCTTTGGTAACATAGCTAGCTTCCCCAAGTTGCAGGGCAATATGCCTTGCACACCTGGAAGGCTGGTATCAAAGATGATAGGGAGGTACAGGAGGCCTAGAGTCTAAGTCGTAAAGGGACCTTCTGCTGTGACTGACAAATGAAATAGCCCTTTGAAGGGCCTCACATTGCCCACAAACAGAGCTCACTTGATGAGGTTGACAAAAAGTATTCCACCAGTCCAGACTGCTGGCAGACATTTTTCTTTGTTTCCACAATGTATTTGTGATTTGGATAGGGATAGAATGCAACATATATACTGCTTCCTTGCACTCCCTCTTGATCCCATCAGTTCTGAGCTTCCTCATACTCCCACGCAATTCTTTCACTTAAGTCTTTATCTCCCCACATTAGTCCGAGCTCCTGGCCTGCAACGTAGCCATGTCAACTATCTGATTACACACTGTCCCCCTGTTTAAGCCAGGATGGTGGTGCCTGTTTATGACTTCCTCTCTGCAGTAACCCATGTACTCTAATACAGAAAGGAGTTGCCCCCTTCAGAATTATTGTTCCATTTGCTTTCTACCATGCTGCTCCTAAGCTCTACAACCGACTTCCTCAACTTGCCCGCGATATCAGTGTCCCTTGATAAGGTCCCTTTCAGTGAACAGATCCCTTAGACTGGTCATGGCCAATCCCACTGACTAACTTGCAACAACAGCCCCAAATGATGGTTGATCAAATTCCTGACTGATCTTTGTCTGGCTCCCAGATTGAATTACTGCTAAGCTCTGGACTGACCGTGGCCACACCTCAAGACTGTAGCAATACAGAACCCCTGACCCTGATTGCCCCCAAGCCACTGGACTTACTTCAGACAATGCTCCTGACTCATGTCAGTCGCCCTTGACCTGACTGAGGATGACCCTCCTTAGACTTTGAGACATTGCCCTTTGATAGAAGTACAGTGCGTTTGCTGCATAAGCTGCTGACACATACTGTAGGTGTAATATTGACACATCATGGTGCCACGTAGCAACATATCCAGCCCCTAAACTGGTAAATGCTGGCAAACATGGTACATTTTCTGACTTTGCGTCTGCTAAAAGGCAAGACAGAGGTACTAGGGGCTAAAGGTCTGAAAGATGCAACAATGTGCAATAAGACAAGGCAAGGCAGAGATGCTAAGAGCATCCAAGTAAGTGTGAAGTGAAAAAGTGCTATAAGGACAAGCTAAAAGCCCTGACATGCACCCTGCTCCAATGCATTTAATGTATGCCTGCTCTGCACAGAAGTGGTCTGGCAGCATCATTACAATGGAAGATGTTGGTATGCTTTAACGTGCAGTTTTGTAGTGATGAATTGTAATAAATAAGAGGTGGAGATATGGCATGATGATGTAAGTGAGGCTGCTGCGTGTCTGATGCTACCCTTAGAGGAGGATGCAGATAGTCATTGACCATGACGTCTGTCCCGAGATGGTGGGGAACACAGGGAAAGATGGAGGCCCTGACAGACTGGAAAGCTGGAGTTGACAGATAACTTCTCAGACCTCCATTACGGGAACCAGCAGCATCGCATTTCTTTCCAGTACCTGATAAAATAGCAAACTGCTTATAAACGAGATGTGATTCGGTAACAAAAACAAGCCTACTGCCACTTACTGGCAAGATTTACATGTCACTGTTGAAACCTTGGGTGGAAAATTGGGACTTCTTTCCTTGTCATTGAGAATCTCAACTTTTCCATTTTCGCTATTCTTCATCAACTGACATGTCATTGCGCACCTTGATTACAGGCTAAGATTCCACTCCGTGTCACTGAAGTGGAGAAATTAGCTAATTCAGGCACAAATATTGCAAAGAAAGGTTACAGGCCTTTTTGCAGAATGCTACTTGGCATGAAGCAAACCTCATAACAAACTGGGTTAAATAGGCAGCTGAATACGTTCTGCAGAGAGGATAAAAGAAAGGATGGAACATACAGTGATGGGGCCAAGATTAACTAGAGGGGAGTACATTTTAGGCGAAATGTGCTGTTCATGTCCCTAACTTTCCTATGTTCTAACCACCAATTCAAACAACTTGGTTTAAAAATATGTAGCAGCTGTAAAAAGTTAAAAATATAGTGAATACACTTAAGGAAAACATTTTTATGTACAAGTTGCTAGGGCACTTCAGCTGTAATAGTTTTCATGCCAAATAGCTAACATTCTAAATAAGTCAAATGTCAAATTTATTTCCACTGATCTCAAAAGGCGGTTATTTGCATGAGAAAACAACAGAATCAGTGGATCACATTATCTCCTTTGACTCAGAAGGTTGTCGGTTTAAGCTGCACTGCAGGACAATACAGTACTGAAGAACTGTTGGCTTTTGGTGGGATGTTAAACGATGACACCCTCTACTTGTTCACCATGTAACGACATGAAAAAAAATAGGAAGCTCGCCCTGTTTTCTGGCTGCCATCTCTCTCTCAATAAACATCAGCAAAAATAGATGAATCTGTGGGAGCCTTACCTAAGCAAGTTAACAACCATGACTATCCACAATGATTTAACTGGGTGTTAAGTACTTTGGGATAGGATGTGGGACTAACTATCATGAATTTACACAGGGCTCCCTAATCTTCCACCACAATGACGATGGAGATCATCACCACCACTGCTCCCAAAACGCACACAAAAACAGCATCAATCTGCATATTCTGTTTTTCCAGAGATTCTGTTAATCTCCCACTGGAGAAACATCTCCCAACAGAAATACCAGGCATGGGTAAAAGCAAATTCCATCTTCCAGCTAACAATTCTGCAGAAAATAGTTACAAAATCACGTCCACCATACTCTAGAAAATGCAAGCTGTTTCTTATTTTACTTTTTCTCCCTTAGTGACGTTCCTTATATTTTTGTAAAGGCTTATGCATCTACAAGCAAATACAGGGAGATTCATTCCAACTAACAGTTATCTTCAGCCAAAAAAATAATTTGAATATACACACCAGTAAAATTTATGCGTTTTAATCCAAAAAGATCATAAATTATTGATGATTCTTCCTCTTCAGTTGTTACTATAATCACCACTCATTGAGCAAACATATAGGATGATAAACTTTCTATAATATACAAACTAGAAAACATCATTAAAAGTTACTACAGAACTATTCAACAATCTCTTCCCAAATCTGAGGCAGCCAAAACGTTGAAAAATTTGCTAAGATCTGAAAACACAAATAGCACGGGAATCACGGTGCACAATTAAACCAGCACTGTTGCTTCTGATACAGGCTGCAGGTAGATTCTAAATGGATAGCACCAATTATAGTTTTTTTTTAAAATTAACCTGCAGTATTTAGAAAAGAAATCAATTTTGGCTGGAGCAGGTGCTGAAACTGGTCACAATAAAGGAGTAAGCTAGAAAAACATTGAAGGCTAAAGATGACAGAAATGTTAATCCAAGAATTTACAACACCATGTTGAAGAAAACAGTGCAGATCTCAGAGAAGAGGAGAGTTATCATCTATTTAAAAGGTACCAAGTAGCCCTGCAAGCAAACTTTGCAAACGCAGTAGGACTAGGTGACTATGCCAGTCGATGCCAGGAGTCTAGCCCAAGGACTTTGATGCAATGTTACAAAAATTCAAATTTGCAGGCGCAATCAAGGTCAGTAAATGGATCATTAAGTGCCATATCCAACCAAACTTCATACCCTGCCTGATGTATCACATCTCTATCACTCAATTACTAAGGAGCATGGTTAGTCTGCTGACTGCAGCAATGTGGGATCTCAGCAGAGAGATGAAGGCCTAGTGAGTTCTGACTGACTGTTGTTGGAAGTTAGTTCAAACTGGAAACTCAACTGGTACAGCCCTGCTAAGGTCAGTTTGTGGAGGCAAGATCAGATTAGACAAGTAATTTGCTTAATTAAAAGGAAGTAGCTGCCTGATTTTGGCTGTTTGTCTAAATTAGTTGTTGGTTACAGTGTTGTCCATTAGTCAGCTAACCAAGATTGCTGTCAGCCAAGTTAAGGTGGCAAAGTCTGAAGCAAGAGGATCTCAAGGTCAACCAAGACCATCTACAGTTTCCTCCACTGAAATATTGCAGCCTTTTGACTAGCCATGGGGTAGGAACACTTGGAGAGTTAAAGACACAAAGAAGACAGTCACTCAGGGAATTTTTTAATGGAAATTGGTAGATTAAAGCAGAATAGCGTTTGAATTGTGTAATAAAATTTCACTTTTAATGTTTACTGTGTGGACTTCAGCACTGTTGTGAAGATTACACCATGATAGTCAGCAATAGAAAATGGTTAGGTGTCAAACTGTCAGGAAATGGAGAAATAAAGTTGCATAATCATAGGCACTACAGTCAGATGTGCCAGTCAGCCAAAGATACCGGATGTATTTGATACCTTTTCCCCTTCTTCCTCTTCCTAAGCTGATCAGCACATACATGGTTACAAGGGCTGGATCTTCATAATGGTGAGGTTCTGCAGGATGAACCCACGACGAATTTTAAAACATTCTCTGGTGAATACTACACAAATTGTCCAGAGATATCCAGTCAGCAGTGCAAGCTACTAAAATGCTTCTACAACCTCTATGGTAGGCGTCAATTTGCAACTAACCTTAAAAGTAGTTGGTGAGGAGTTTAAATCGTGCTGATGGGGGAATCTTCCCTGCTGCTGAATGCATGCTTAGCTGCGCATGGTTAAAGAGAGCACTTAGATTCGAGCATTCAGGTTGAGGCCAGCACTGCTGATGTCAAAACAGTGACCTTTCAGATAGGAGGAAATGTTGGAGAAGTTAGGACGATTTTCCATGAAATTGAGAAGGTTAAGAAGAGACGTGACATAAGTTTTCAAAATTATGAAGCGTTAAGACAGCATGGACTGGGAGAAACTGATCCCACTTATGAAAAGATCGAGAACCAGAGAGCACCATTTAGCAAAAGCAGCAAAATGTTAGGAAGAAAAGTTTTGTTGCACAGCAGGTATTTGGGTATTGAATGCACATTCTGGAATTGTGGCACAGGCAGGTTCAATTGAGGCATTTGAAAAGGCATCAGATGATTTTACAGGGTTACAAGAAAAGGGCAGGAAATTGGCACTGTTAAAATGCTGACAGAACTGGTACACACATGCTGGTTGAATGGCCTTGTGCATCTTAATTTTGTGGTTAGGTAATTCTCTCCCCAAAATAATGTTGCATTGATTGAAATTGTGAAGACTAAGATCAATGTGTCTTTTTCTTTAGGCCAGTTTATGAAGGAGATGGATCAGAGGCAAATAAATGGAACTAAGATACAAAACAGACCGTGACAAAAGAGGCTCATAAAGCTAATTATTCTGTTCCTATGAATCTATTCGGTTTTCTTTCTTTAGGGTCAAGTTCTTGAATAATATGATGAATCCAGTATAGAGACAGACAATTATGTGACAGAATTGGATCAGAGAGAAAATACATTGCAATAGTCAGCATCAGAATAAATACTGCTTCAATTTTAGTTTAAAAAGCTGAATTAATTTAAGATTGTCCAATGAGGAACAATGCGCCTAGAAACATAGAAACAGTCTCTAAGTTTTAGGTGTAAAATGTTCATTTTTATAAGTTTCACTTATTTTAAACAAGGGCACCACCAAGTGTTATCCTTCTTATATTACAGGAGTTAAATTCAGCAACCTTCATTTTTGGAATATTCAGTCACAAAGTCTGGAACATAATAATTGTAGGGTAGTGAAATATTCTGAACATAAGATGTCATGAAATCAAATGACCATAAAAACAGCCACAAAACATTAATAGAAAAAATACAAACATTTCTTTATTTAAAAGATGAACAAGAATACGAACAATTACATGTTTAATTAAATAATGTACGTTTACGCATGAACCGGAGAGGTTTTGAACATCTGCAAAATGTGACTGAGTGAAGAAATTACATTCTGAATGAGATGCACAGTATAATTTTTGCAAACACTACATTGTGTTTGTTTGATGAACAAGTACATCAATTATATGTTTTTATCCTTTTTTATATATTTACTGACTCAAAATTACCCTTAGGCACCATTTTAGCATCAAGTTAAATTACATTTCATAAATACTTCACTAATTTCCTAAAATGCTGCTCATACATAAGGCAACACTGAAAATCCAATCAATTTGTCTCGTTATTCTCTTACTCCTTCCTCTTAAGATTTGGTGTTATTACTTGAAGTACTTCCAACAAAAACAATTTCACCCTTCTTCCTGTACTGAAATAGAAACACGGTGTATTCAAAAGGTATAATGTTAGTCAACCTATAAAAAGCAAGAGGAGGAATGACTTGCATTTAATGTAGTGATTTTCTTGACAATCAGATTTCAAAGTGCTTCACATCCAAGGAAGTACGTTCAACTGTAGCTACATTTGCGGAATTGAAATATGTGAATAAAGGATGATGCAACACAATAGTACAATACAAAGGGTAGCAATATTATCCACTCAAATAATTATACTGCAGCCATATACCATAACAGCCATAATGTCCTCTAGGGAAGGAAATCTGCTATCCTCACCTAGTCTAGCCTTCATGTGACTCCAGATCTGCAGCAACATTTTTAACTCTTAACTGCCCTCTGAACTGATCCTAGCAAGCCAGTCAGTTCAAGTGCAGTTAGGGATGGGCAACAAATGCTGGCCTTGTCGTGATGCCCACATCCCATGAAAAAAATAAAGAAAAATACAATTTCAATATAAAAATATACCACAAATGACGAGAGAGAGAGATATCCAGGAATTAATTTTCTGATTAGTATATTTGTGGGTTTTGTCAAGTATATTGAAATAAACGTTACGTACTCCAAATTTCATGTTTCAAATATGTCATACTCATTCAGCCAATCTAGAATTGCACAGTCCATTATATTGTGTTTACAATTCAAGTTTGTTTCCATATTGGCTAAAATACAAGCAATATAAATATGAACATCAAAATAATTGCAGCATTATTGCAGTGGGTAACTTTCTTGTAAATCTAACCAAAAGAAACATCAAATGTGAAAAACATTCCTACATTTAAGGTTTAAAAGAACCTTCAGAGTTATTTTTCATCTGTTTACTAACTGCAGTTACTTCACATTTATACTGAAAAAGCAAACCAAAAGTTCAAAAATAATGTTTTGTATTCCTAATCAGAAAAGAAGATTTCAACTTTTGCTTCCTTTGTTCTTTCAAAGAATCATATAGCATGCAAATAGACCCTTTGGTCCAACTCATCCACACCTAGCAAACATCCCAATCTGACCTAGTACCATTTGCAAGCATTTGGTCCATACCCCTTTAAAGCTTTCCTATTCATGTGCCCATCCAGGTGCCTTTTAAATGTTGCATTTGTACCAGCCTCCACTAATTCCTCTGGCAGGTCATTCCATACACACAGTCCCCTCTGCGTGAATAAGTTTCAGATTTTTAAGATTATTAGTTCTGTTTTCACAACACTTCTTGTAGCTTTAAAGTTATAGTAGAAATCAATTATTCAGCACATTTATTCAGTATAGATATGAAAAGGGAAAAAGGTACCATAAAGGTCCTTATCAGACTTTGGTAGCAAAACTCAAGTTAAATTTGTACTGGTGTATCACAGTGATGCAATTGGTATCTGCTTACTTGAGACAAGGGGAAAACACATTCGAGTTACCCCTCTGGTTTGCATCTAGAAAAGCTAGTGCTTGTTGGAGTGCACAAGTCTAGGTGTGGAGATCAAGTGTTATAAATGTACCATATTGTTCACAGCTTTACTGAAACTCGGGGGTCAAACTTTTCAGGTGTTATTTGCATTGTGATATTTTGTTGAACAATGCACACTCAAGAAGGTGGGCCTTCCATTTTCAAGGGCAATTAGGCAAGCTATTAGAGGCATTCAACATTGGTGAAGCAAGTGCCCACTTAAGAAAAATAGATGCATGTGGATTGTAGGATGGGAAGAACTAATTGGGGAAAGGGAAGCTTTTCATTGTTTATAATTGGTCAAAAGTGTTAAAGAAAGCATAAGTGGTTGCTAGATAATTCATTAGTGAGTTCCTCCAAGAACAGAGCATGAGGAATACTGAACATACTTTCTGCATAACACATGAATTACACCAGAAAACTCCGTGATTATGCTTCAATCAATCTTTTTCATCAAATTCCATTAAACATCTTCATGCAGCCCCTTCCGAATATCTTTCTTTTCCTTTCTCCTTAATCTGCTTTATCCAGCTTCAGCTTAAATGGATCTGTCTTATTTGCCTCAAATATACACTGTGGTAGCGAGTCCCACATTCTAACCACTCTATGTAAAGAAGTTTCCCCCAATTTCCTGTTCTATTTCTTAGTGGTTGTCTTATATTTTTGGCTCTTCCTCCTTGTCTCTCCTTTAAGTTGAAACACTTTACATTAACCTATTACCTAATTGAATAATCTTAAAAATCTCTCAGTTCTGATACCATCCTTGTAAATCTTCTTGCCACCTTCTCCAGTGCCTCCATATTTCTTTAATAAATGGGGCAGAGCTGTCCAATAATTGTATGAGATGATAAAATTATCTGTTTTAGAAGACAAATTAATTTTGTTACTTTTCAATTCTATCCCTCCAGAAATGAAGCAGAGATATTTATTTGCATTATTTATGGTCTAATTAAATTACTCAACTTCTTTAAGTACCCTCTGTAGAAACTGTATCCCTTGATCCCATAGCTCCTCTACCTCATTTTGACTTCATTTCCAAAGTAATATGCAGTTTCCAAGACACACACACAGTTATTTATATTGAAATTATTTTCACCAACATAAAGTAACTTATCTGAAAATCATTATAAATGTTTAAGCCGGTAGAAAATAAACAATCTTTACTTCCTACATATATAAAACTGAAGGAATAAAGTGCTGTTTGAAAATCTTAATAGCTTTATCACATCATCTGTGATTTGAGTTAAATGTATTTTTGCAACTTTATTTTATGGTAGCATTGAAGAAAAACATTGATTTTTTTTTATTAAAAATCAATCAGAATTTGCTTTGGAAGTTCCGTTCTACATTTGGTTTTGCAACTGTCTGCATGAGGTGGAGACCAATGCCAAAGAAGGCAAAACAGCTCAAACCACAAGAAATCCACTAACCTGATTTAACTTTTCCATGTTAAAAAAAAATATTCCATAATTAGCACTTTCACTTTTAAAGGGAGGAGTTGTCAAATTTAGCGATATGTCAAGAACTGTCTACTATATAAATACAGCAACATGCATCGTTTTGGAATCATTGCTCCAGTTGACACTCCACAAATTCAGAGGATAATCCATTTGGGTACTACATTGACTGTGGAGGCAAATTATGCTGGTAGGTTTGAGCTTCTATTTATAATCAATTTGTTAACGTACTTCCAAGATTCATAAGCAGTGAGGATTCATTCTGTTCATACTGTATGCTGTCTACTCTTTTATTTATTTATCTATTTTAACTATTTTCTAGCAAATTTTGTTATCTGTTTTAGAGTCATTATCTGCAAACTTTATAAAATGATTTGTTACAATATTAAGGAAAAATTTGGTGTCTAAATTTAATTTTCATTAATTATAAAAGCTTCTCTGGTAACATCTGTTACCAGAAAGTGCAGAAACAGTTTAAAATTTACAATAATCTTAATTCGATAATATTTACGAATAATTCTATTGACTTCAAAAGAATACCTTCCTACCAATGTTTCTACTAGTTCCTATTGATCCTTTTATAGATTTGAACATCAAACATGGATTCCAAACAAATCTGTGCTGTTCTGCTGTTACTAGCTGTGACTCTGGTCCATGGAACAGGATATAATAGATATGCCTTCGTAAGGAAAAATGTAAAAAGCCACGGAGGTAAATTTAAAGATTTCACTTTTTTTCAGCACTTAATACTAACATATATGAAATTCTAGAAAGTTTAACATAAAGCTTAAATGGTTCTCTTTGAAAATGGTTATCTCCCACAACCCACAATGAGATTTGCTTTATGTCCTTCAAATTACAATGTTGTTCCTCTGCCAAATGTGGAAAGAAAGAAATTTAGTCTGTGTGCATGTGTGCTCGCGTGTGCACACTAGTGTATGTGTGTGTTAATGTTTGAGGTGGGGAGGGATGGGGATCATTTATTTTTCCTGCAGGTTTTCTCAGGCACATCCTATGACAGATAGTGACATCAAGAACTGAAACAATGCAGAGTAGCAGTTGGAGCCTATGCTGCCAACTTTGTCATACTGACTGATAGCACATGAAAGCAGTCCCACACACTGCCTAAGTCTGGATCATAACTTTAAATTCAATGTGGCATGGACTTAATGTCAGTAAGTACTTTGTCTTCTTAAAAACATCAGAAAAACATTCCTGCCATATTATGAAGCAGATGTATTGCAATATAAACAGGTGCATGAAAAGTCATTATGAGGTGCTTAGATATGTCATATAAAAAGATTGATTACATCTTTAAAAATTAAGCATTTAATTAATTTGGAAAACTTTCATATTACATTTCTATCCATTTAAAAATATACAAAGAACCTGATCAATTCCTGTCAAGGTGGTTAAAGAAAATTAAAAAAAAAAACAGTAAAGATGCCATACTGGACCACAGATTAATCTTTCAATAGAGAGACAAGACTGGCAGTGGTTTAACCTGAGGGTTACCACACCTTAGGCGAGGGAGAAGGTTGAGAAACAGGGATCTTCATGGTAATCTCAGCTGGTGTGGGAATTGAATCTCATAAACCAGCCACCTGAGCTAACCAAGCCCTTAAAGAAAATATCAAAAGCTTTCCTTTGTAAAACTTTTAAAGAAAATACCAAAAGCTGTAAGAAAAAGAGTGGTTGAGAAAAATTAAAGGCTCAGCTTTTGTAGTACACAAAATGTTAACAGAGGAGTTGGAAAACTTCTATAAAATTTGCAAAACTTAATCCTTTACACCTGGTAGACATTCCAAGGGCACTAATTATGTACATTTACCATCAAAATAGCTAAACCACTAGTACAGGTTAATTAAGAGCTTAGTTTGCAATTATCACGTTTTTCAATACTGCAACAATGGTTATTACTCAGTGCAAACAATAATCTAGAGCCTGAAATGAGGCAGGTTTCTTCTGCAAAAGTAGTCAGCATAATCCTGCAGCTGTTGTTTACTTGGCAACATGTAGAGGGCAGAACTATCACATAGGAAGTACTAATAAAGATATTCACTTAAAGGACTCCTTTACAAACTTTTCAAGGAAAGTAAATTTCTGGTGATGATCACTTTTAACCTTTTGAGAAATCTCCGTCAGGTCCTTTAAAGGAAGTCACCTGTTTTCATTTACGCTCTGAAAAAGTTGTGAAGTATCAAAATGAGGGCAAAGAATTACGGACATTTAGTGAAGTTTACCTTTGTGGAGTGAGCACAATGTGCTTAGATTCCAATGCATTTATCCTCAATGGCCAATAAACACATCTAAATAACTTCAAATGCAGCTATATTTTATGTGAAATGATTTGAACCAGATTTAATATGCCACAGCAATACAAGTCATGAGACTACAAATTGGTACTGCCATATATCACCAAACAGCCATGATTCAGTGATAACAATCTAGCTTCTAAGTCAGAAGCCTCAGTCTAGAGTTTGAGTGCATTATTTTGACATGTGCTTTATTGCAGTGCTGAACAACTAGTGAGTGGTTAAGAGTGCTTACTTTTAGATAAGGGATTTACCTGTCTACCCTCTAAAATTAGTAGAAAATTTGTTTGCAGTATTTGAAGAGCCGTAAGATCTCTTGTACTTTAACCAATATTTATCACTCAACCAGCATCGCTAAAACAAGTTATCTGAGCATTCTTCTCACTGCTACTTATGGTAGCTTGCTGAGAGAAAACTGGTCGCAGTATATTCTTCCAAGGGAGTATGAATGTGAACCATTTTAGCCTACTCTGGCTTCATTAAAGGCATTTTGCGAATACAAGTTTATTATTCTCTCTTTCTAATGGGTTTGCATGCCAATGACCTCCCTACTTATTCTATTTTAAAGAATGCTTGAATCAATGTACCATAGTTCTGAGGAAGGGTCACTTAGCCCAAAACATTAACTCTGATTTCTCACCACAGATGCTGCCAGCTGTTTTGAGCTTTTCCAGCAATTTAATGATTTTGTTTTTCATTTACAGCATCTGCAGTTCTTTTTAACCATAGTTTTTATTCTGATACTCAAGGAATTGATTTTAATGTTAATAATGTCAGAGTGCAACTAGGATAAAATTGAATTTCTAGAATTTAAAGCTAAATGTTGAGACATAAATGAAATTAACCATGCACAAATAAATAGATTGTTGACCCTAGTTAGTCTAGATTAAAATATTTTAATACAAACAACTGCAGTTAGACGTTGCCTATAGATATTTAAGCAGCTCTGCTAAATGCACTATTCTACAGGCAAAGGAATAACACAAATGTTACAAGTCAAGTAACCTCCTGCTTCTTCTACATTCCCTGGTAAGTATTATCATAAAAATGAACTGCTGAAATGTGCTCAGAATAAAACTCAACATCACTTAAATGGGAGACTCCTTATTTTTAAGCTGCATCCCCAGTTGTCACCTACACTATGAGGGAAATATCCTCTTGTCACCCACGCTATCAAATGCCCTAAGGATATTTTATATTTCAAGTTTCACTGTCTTTTGTATGTACCTGTTCATCTCAAAATATATTATTCTATACTTCTTCGACAGTTATCTATCCAATTTGCTAACCTACGTCTTGCACAAGTTAAGTCTGCACAGTTAATTACAGACAGTAGGTAGAATTTAATACTAGTGACAGCAGTCTTGCCTGCCAGCTGAAGAATTTGCAGAATCCCTACATTTCCTGGACTGGGGAATCCCCAAGAGAATTAAGTGCCCATCAGTTACTTGACTGGACGTCAGGGCTTTCCCAGGAATTAGACTAATCAGTGACTAAGGGTGCTCCATTGTATGTGAGTACCAATGAAAGTGACAGCTGCTGCCAGTAATGCTCCCAACCAGAAGCACATCACAGATATGATACCAGTGGTGGTGGGTTAAAGCCATTAAGTGGGCAGTAATTACTCAATTACATCATCCATAAGTTTTCCCATTCTAATTTAATTGAACAGCGTTGTCTAGCCACACCCTCACACCTGATTATAACCCCTCCCCCTTCAAACTTTCCACCAGAAAAGGCATGAAATTCTGCCCATTATTTCCATGTTGACTACAGCAATACGGATGTTCACTGTCGGCAAATCCAGATCTTGACATAACAAGCTATATGTTATATAGCTTGTAAAGCATCACCCTTTACTGCAACATTGGTTCACTAATACCTGAATTTCCTATGCCCTAGTTCAGTAAGCAACTTGCCAACTGTATTCTGATAAAGACCAAAATTGAAAATGGTTGAGGACTTGAGCTGAGTTAAGTGCCAGGGATCTATCACTCACTTTACCAAAAATTTAGACTTATCCCTTGAACAGAAATATGTAAATTAGAAGCAGGTGGTGGTCACTTAGATCCTCAAGCCTGCTCCATAATGGCTGACCTGATTACTCCATATTCCCATCTACCCACAATGATCTTTGACACCCCCTTTATATCAAGACTCTACCTTAAAAATATTCAAAGGTTTTGCTTCTACAGCCTTTTCGGGAAGAGTGTTCCAAAGACTTACAGCCCTCTGAGTGAAAACATTTCTCCACATTCTGTCTTAAATGAACAACAGGAAACATCCTCTCCACATCCATCCTGTCAGGACCCCTCAGGAAATTGTGCATTTCAATTGAGTTGCTTCTTATTCTTCTAAACTCCAGCAAATGCAAACTTAGCCTGTTCAACCTTTTCTCATAAGACAACTTGTCCATCCAAGACATTAAGTCTTGGGAACCTTCCCTGAACTGCTTCCAATGCATTTATATATTTCCCGAGATAAGAAAATCAATAGCACTCCAGATATAGTCACAACAATGCCCTGTAAAATTCACGTACAACCAGTTTACTTTTGCTGTCAATTCCCCTTGCAATAAAATTAGTTGCTGTACCTCCATGCTAAACATTTGCAATTCATAAATGATGACTCCCAAGTCACTGTGAAGCTCTGAGATGCAAGCTATCATTTAGTCAATGTTTCTTTTCTTTTTAAATTCTTCCTGCCAAAATAGATATTTGCATATTTCCAATGTCATGCACCATTTGTCAGATCTTTGGCCACTCACTTAACCTATCTTAATCCTTTCCTAGCCTCCTATATCCTTTTCAAAACTTACTGTCCTGTCTCTTTTGCTATCAATGCCTTCAGTCCCTGTATGGAATCCAAGTCACTTATATAGATTGGAAAAGCTGAGGTACCAGGCATTGACTCTTATGGCACATAACTCATTACATCTTGTTAAACTCAAAATGATCCATTCATGTCCACTCTTTTTCCTGTTAGCAAACCAATCATCTATTCATGAAAATATCTTTCCATATATAAATAAGCTGTCATTTTCTGCAGTTAACTTTGTGATACTTTATCAAATGTCTTCTAAAAAGTATCAAATATCTTCTAAGATGCTTTAAGTGAAAAGGTGAACTTTACTGAAGTTGTAGTAAATGTTGCATAATAAATAAGTTAATATTAAAACACGAAGATTATCAAATAGGGTAAAAAAAAGCATAACAGCTACCTATATCTTTTAGCAGCTAATGGTCATTCAAATTAAAAATGTAAACACATCTTTCATTTCCCAGGATAATTTGATTTGATTTGTTTTTGTCACACATACCGAGATTCAGTGAAAAGTACTGTATTGAGTGCTAACCAGACAAATCATACCTTACATTAGTACATCAGGGCAACAGAACAGAATGCAGAATATAGCTTTACAGCTACAGAGAAAGTGCAGAGCAATTTAGCTGAAAATAAGGTGTGACTAAAATATCAGATGGAGAATCAATTTTCTTGTTCAGCATGGACAAATTGGACTCAAGGGTCTATTTCTATGCTGTATGACTCACTTTAAACTTTGACAATACTGATAGCTAAGTGACAGCCAAAACTTTGAAATGACTTTCACACAACTGTGTTGAAAACATAGTTGCAGAACTTGATAACCAATTGCTGCACTTGCAGCCTGCCAAGTTCTTCCAGTTGTAATATATTTTGGATTAATTCTTTTTATACTTAAATGGGAAGTTTTTATTGAACATAAGCCAACATGTCTGAAAACCCTAAAGGGACTGTAAATGTTCTATCCACCTTTAAGCTATCCAACAAAGCAGAACTCAGATTTATTTTTCCTTTGCGTTTCTGTCAAGGATAACGCACAGGAGATGTCTACTTCACCGCACACCACAAAATCTGGGTCATTAACTTGGTTTACAATTAAGCACTGAGAGTACTGTGAATTGTCAGAGTTACTGGGTTTCAGACCAGGTCTGCTCTCTCAGGTGGGTGTTAATAATATTTAGTGGGCACTGTTTGAATGATAGCTTTGAATTCTTTTTGCTGTCCTGGCCAATATTTATTCCTCAACCAACGTAGCTCCATCAAAAACAGTTTAATTGGTCATTTACTCTTGTGCAAAGTGATCACCATATTTCCTAACATAATACCAACAATTGTACTTAAACTAACCAATGGTTTTGAAGCATTTTCAGACATTAAGAGATCTAGAAAGATCCAAGTGATTCTAAGTTTTTTCTATCATGCATTTATGGCTAATAATATGTAAAATTTGCCATTATGTGATTGACTTGGGGAGGTGAACACAAGTTAGAAGATTATTCAAAATTGCCATCTGGTAAGAATGCCAAAGTAACAGTCGATGACTATGCTTCCAGAATAGAACTTCGATACAACTGATACACAAATGAATGACATCAGAGGTACAGGTCAACATGGGCTACCATTAATCACTCCTGCATAAAACTCTGTGCACAATGTGAAGAATTACAATATTCATTCTAATCCATTCATGTCCACTCTTTTTCCTTCTAATCTTATTCTTTACATTCTAATCTTATGCTCTCAGGTTATGCTATCCCTAATAGTAGTTTTTTTTTCCCAGTTTTTCCAGGGCTGAGCAATTGGAAATAGGAAACCTGCGCCACTTTTCTCTAACTTAGGAACAGTTATCTTGCAGTGCATTCAACATTACACAGCCTATTGTTAGCTAATTCAGCACAAATAGTAAATCAAGCATGAGATCTTTGCTATGTGTATGACCAGATTCAGTGCTGAATTAGACCGACTGTTTTTGTCAACAGTGAATGTTAAGTGCTTTGCGAGGCTAGAAGACTAATGCAGTTAGGCCACAGTCAGATCAGTCATAATCTTCACAAATTGCAGAGGAGGCTCAATGAACCTAGTGGCCTGCACCTATTCCTAGTCATACATCATACAATCTAATTCATAGTATACAATTACTGAATTATCACAAAAGTCGTGTTAGCTTTTTTTTCAGGTTTTACTTTCTTACCTGAACATAGTTTATGCAACACTTATTTCACAAACTAAATCAGTTGAGCTTGCACTTATTATTTTGCAGGATATTTTTCGCCCGGGCAACTGGCGATTCAATCTTGTACAGAACTTGGGTACACACCTAAGTGGTCACTTTGCCATAATACTGAGGGACTGCCACACCAGCTTTCATAAGACATCAAACTAATCTCCTGTATACCTGTCAGGCAGGTATGACCGATCGCATAGCACTTTGCAAAGTTAAGCAAGGAGTTTTTCTGAAGTCATGGCTAACATTAATAATCAAACAAGAACAGATTCACTGATCAGCACTGCACTAATTAGCTGCTACATTTCCCTACAATATAACAAAAATGAAAGCTTTTTCTCCTTTAAAGGTAATTCACTTCACTGTGAAACACTTTGTGATATCCTAGGATACCATACATGTGCAGGGCCCTTCTGTAAAAACAAGTCAAGCTTTTCAAAATGCTGCATTTATTCATCACTTACTTTTATTGTCTTTCTTAAACAACAGATTACAATGTAAAAGCATATGAATCTCAGAACTCTGAAGATGTGGGATATGAAGACAATGATGAAAGCAGAGGTGAGCAACATGCAGACTTTGCACATATTAACAGGTTGGGCATCTGAAACCTCTTCAGCAACAAGACAAATGTGAAAGTTAAATTCAAAGTTGTCAATGAGATGGTATCATTGAACTGGGGTTGATTTTCAAGCTACCACATGCATAAAATTGCAGTTGCCTAATTTTCATTACGATTTCTAAAGTAACATTACTCAAAAATGATCAGTGAATACTACGAGATTTTTAAAAAGAAACTCAATTCAAAATGGCAGAATCTAAACTATGCTTCATTTTTGAACTGTAGATGTAGGAGGAGAACGTGGCCCACCGGGTCCTCCTGGGCCACAGGGCCCACCAGGACCTCCTGGGAAAACAGGCATTGGAATGCCAGGCGCCCCTGGCAAGCCTGGAATGCCAGGAGCACCAGGAATGCCAGGAATGGGAAAACCAGGAATGCCAGGAGCACCAGGAAAGTCAGGTGAAAGAGGAGCTCCAGGACCAAAAGGCGATAGAGGATCACAAGGGATGCCTGGACCTAAAGGCAATCCAGGAGCACCAGGATATCCCGGGCCAGCAGGACTGGCTACTGTTGGCAAACCAGGTCCACAAGGGCCACCAGGTGCTACAGGAGCACCAGGTCAACCTGGAGAAAAAGGAATGCCAGGGCATATGGGTCTTCCTGGACCAAAAGGGGAAAAGGGAATAGGACTTCCAGGGCGTCCTGGTGGCAGAGGGGCAACAGGACCACAAGGGCCTGCAGGACCACCTGGACCAGCAGGATTAGGAAGTGCTGGAGCCCCTGGCCGTCCAGGTCCACCTGGTGAAAAAGGTGCAATGGGCGCTCCAGGTGAACCAGGATATCCAGGTGCTCCAGGCCAAAAAGGACCGCCAGGAAGTCCCGGTCTTCCAGGGCGTGGAAAACCAGGAGCACAAGGTGAACCAGGGTCACCTGGGACTCCTGGAAGCAAGGGTAATCCTGGTCCACAGGGTTTACCAGGTGCACCTGGATTGCCAGGTTTCGGAAAACCAGGTGTACCCGGACTCAAAGGAGAACCTGGTCCTGTGGGCCCTGTTGGTTACCCAGGTGAGAAAGGAGAGGCAGGAGCAACTGGGGCACCTGGAGAACGTGGACCTGTTGGACCAATAGGTTCAACTGGACCACAGGGTGCCAGGGGCTCACCTGGTGCTAATGGTGCACCAGGAGAGAAAGGGCAACCAGGTGCAGCTGGCGCTCGTGGATACCCAGGGCCAAAGGGTGAAGCAGGCCCTGGTGGTGCCCCAGGTAAATCAGGAGCTCCAGGAATACCAGGTAGACCAGGTCAAGCAGGACCACAAGGACCAATTGGTGCAAAAGGTAGTATGGGAGCTCCTGGCTCACCAGGTAAAGCAGGAAGTCCTGGTCCCCCAGGTCGTCATGGACCACCGGGCTATCCTGGTGAAGCCGGATCAAGAGGAAATGCAGGACCACCTGGTCCAAGAGGTCCACCTGGCCCTCAAGGTTCTCAAGGGTTTTCAGGGGAAAAGGGAGATCCAGGCCCTCCTGGTCCACCAGGTCCTCCTGGAAATTATTACGGGAAAATGGCAAGTGGCTCACCGGGTGCACCAGGGCTGAAGGGGCCACCTGGACCTCCAGGCCAACCAGGCCTTCCTGGACCACCAGGCCCACCAGCAGAAGTGATCATGTCCCCAGGCAAATATGATTATAGCGGCTACATCAAGTCAGGAGAACCTTCAGCTGGGTTACTCAGTCCATATCCAGCTTTTACAGCCATTCTTTCCCATTCATATTACCCAGCTGGACAATCAATAGCATTTGATAAAATACTGACCAATTCAAATAATAACTACGATCCATCAACCGGTATTTTCACATGCGAAATATCTGGCATCTATCAATTTAATTATCAAATACAAGTTAAGGGAGCAAATGTTTGGGTTGGATTATACAAAAATGACGAGGCAGTGATGTACTCATACGATGATTATACAGAAGGTTATGTTGATCAGATCTCAGGTAGTGTCACATTATACCTACACGAGAATGACCAGATCTATGTACAGTTACCCACAGAAGAGTCTAATGGCTTGTATTCTTCTGACCTCATGTATTCATCATTCTCAGGGTTTCTAATTGTACATTCATGATATGCACCAGTTTGAAACATGGACTTGACTAAATGATCCATGTTCTATTCCAAGTGACGTTAACAAAATTTAGTTAATGGCGCAAATTAAAAGAAAGGACAACAGGTGAATAGAAGGGTAGCTATTGTTACATTAAGAAATATACAGTTCTGCCCAGTCAACTGCTGTATTGTCATCTGCAAAATGTCATTTACTTGAAATAAGGTGCTTCAGGTTTATGACATATACCCAGGCAACAGAGATGAAATTAGTCTTCTCATGAAACGTTTCACAAAGTTACCTTATTATTCTATTTTTAACGAAACTGTTGTCATAATATCAACTCAAAATTTCACTGTCCTTCTATGTGCAGAAAATATTGGTGCAAAAATATATTTGTATTTGACATTTACAGTTTCACAGGTGCTCAGCATTAGCAACTAATCATCTTATTCTGATTTAATTAAAGTCAGTCTGGAATTCCAATCATGTCCAATTACAAGTTTCTTTAAATTCAACTCCAATGTTTAATAACATCCCTTTGTGTCAAGATCAGTTTAATCCCATTGTTCTTTGTGTTTCGATAGTAAATTACATTACTTACCTTGCTTTTCCATTTGTAAAAAGCACCTTATTAATGCTAAATCATCTAAGTGACATTGATAATGTATGTATTCTCCAAAAAATGTCTAAAGTACAGTCACATAAATTATATTATCACAAATCACAAAATACTTCTATATGAAATTGATCTCTGACATAGTGGGTTTTTCAAGTAATGCAGTATCACAAGTGCATTTTTGTTACTGTGCTGTTAAATAAATGGTGATTGTTACAAATTTCAAGTCTACACTGAGTATTCTTACAAGTCGAGCATCCGTGGTTAAATTCATAAGGTGACCTCACGTCCACTTTGATCAGGAAGATAGCTCTATTGCCAAATATGTTCTTCAGAGCTGACATGACCTAGTTGGGGATGGTGGTAAGGGAGGTGATCAGTAACACTCATTATCTGCAGTGCATCCTGAGACCTTGCAATGCTAATTTTGATTGATTAAACGTGAAATACATGAATGAAAAGAATACTGCTTCACATCAAATATTATTTACTATTTAATGTATAACATCAAAATTACAAGGCTTTTGTTCTTCAAATAGACCCACATCAATTCATATTTCTTTATTCCAGAAATGACTGCCTATAATTTAATAAGAGTGATTCCTCTGTCTCTGCTCCAGCCCTACTAAATCCGTGACCCAGCTACAACTTTATGTATTGATAAAATGAGATTTCAGTCAAAACTATAACACCATAACTAACAAATACTCTCTGCCTCCAACTTTGTTGCAAGAACTAATGAAACTGGCATTGTCAATTTAGCTGGAGCTCTTAATGTGCTCATAGTAACAACAGCTTACATTTAGATAGCACTCTTAAAACAAAAAAACAAATTTTTCAAGATGCGTCACGGAAAAAAATATCAGGCACAGTTGACACCAGCTTGCAAAAATTGGGTATTACTGTGGGTGTGCAAATGCTGATCAAAAAAGTAGATCTTTGGAGGAACTTAACAGAGGAGTTTGAAGCAGTGAGGTGGAGAGATATAGAAGGGAACTCCAGAGGTTAAAGCCTGGACCAATGAAGATTTAGCTGCAATGATGCAAGAATACAGTGATCCAGAAGCAGCAGAAATTGAAGGAGTAAAGATCTCACAGAGGGGTTGTAGGGCTGGAAGCTACAGAGATAGGGTAAGGCAACAACTGGAAATTTGAAAATAGGATGAGAATTTTAAAATTTATGTTTGGAAGCCAATATAGATTATGAACCACAAGAAACAGAATTCAAGGGGTTAGAATAGGAGAAGCAGAGTTTTGGATGAGTTCAAGTTGCTGGCACACGAAAGGTGCAAGGCAGAACACTGTTGACAGTCTAAAGCTAAACAACTCATAGATCAGGGTTTCTGAATCTGAGCTCAGATAGATATTAAATAAGTTAAATTAAGTAATAATGGTGTTAGAGAAGATATATGATCAGAAGATCAAAGTCCAGTTTCAATACAGACTGTCACAAGACAGAGCCAGATTGCGTCAATGGCTGGGGACAGGATTTGTGGCAGGAACAAAAGGTAACCGTGAATCTTTCTGAAATGTGCTATTCTAAATCAGAAGACATGCATTCAAATTACACTTCAGAAACAATGGCAGCAGACATGGCCTCAAAAGATATACATCTGCAAGTGCATCCATCACTCAACACAGAACTGGAGTTTTAACCTAGACTTTTGTCTCAAGCTTCTGAAGAAGGACTTGGCTGTATAGCTGGGTAAGGCAAATGAATTTATTATGAACAGAGCCCAAGCAAGGTTCACCAATTAATGTTCCAGATGGGATACACCACACTGTCAAGTTCCTGGGGGAGGATGGATGAACTGACACTGTTCTTCATTCAGTAGGTTTCAACAAGGCTAATTTAGAGTCATAGAGTTGTGCACAAGGAATCAAACCCTTTAATCCAACTCGTCCATGCCAACCTGATATCCTATATAAATCTAGTCCCATATCCCTCTAATCCCTTCCTACTCACATACCCATCCAGATGCCTTTTAAATCTTGTTATTGCACCAGCCTCCACCACCTCCTCCAGCAGCTTATTCCACACACGCACCACTCTCCATGTGAAAAAAAATTGCCCCTTAGGCCCCCTTTTAAATCTTTCCCCTCTTACCTTAAACCTATGTCCTCTAGTTTTGGATTCCCCCACCCTAGGGTAAAGACCTATCTATTCACCCAATCCATGCCCCTCATGATTTTATAAATTTTTAATAAGGTCACCTCCCAGCCTATTCAGCCTCTCCCTATAGCTCAAACCCTCCAACCCTTGCAACATCCTTGCAAATCTTTTCTGAACCCTTTCAAGTTTCACAACATCCTTCCTATAGCAGGGAGACCAGAATTGCATGCAGTATTCCAAAAGTGGCCTAAACAATGCCCTGTACAGCCGCAGCATGACCTCCCAACTCCTATATTCAATAAAAGAATCACTTCGGTTATGGATACCTTTCTCATGGATCCATTTGAACTTATGATTTAATTGAGCCAATTTAATCAGGTTTCCTGTCCTTGGGCAATTTTCAAAGGGAAATCCTGAGATGTCATTCAAAGGAAGTGACTTGCAATCCAGAAGAGGGCATTGTTATTTTTGTAGTCACAAGAAATTACAATCTAGTCTGTTTTGACTTGCCTCTCACACCCTTTTAAAGGTTCTCGTTTGAATTTTCCTTCACATTGATAGGTGTGAAAACCCATGGGTTTCTCTCAAAACAGTCAGTTAATCCATGGGCATTTATGGCTGCATCAGCTCTCTTGAAAAAACTCATTTTGGAATCACTTGTTAAAAATGTCCAAGCATCAGGGATGTATTTTGGGTTTCTGGCCATGAGGACTGCATGGTGTACGGACTTTATATGAAATTCTCATTCGACGGCGTGTGGCATCAAGGACATTTAGAAAACTGAAGGCAATGAGAATCGGGTCATACCCAGCACATAGGTTTTTGGAGCTAAGTCATCTCAGCTCCAGATGACCTTTGCAGGGGTACATCAATGGTAGTTGCCTTTTCTCTTGGAGAAGGGACTTCAAGACTAGGGAGCACATTTTTAAGGTGAGAGGAGAGAAATTTTAAAAAAAGACACGAGGGGCAATTTTTGTTTTCCCCCACAGACTTGTGTGTGGAATGAACTTCCAGAGGAAATGGTGGAAGTGGGTACAATTACACAGTTTAAAAGACATTTGGATAAGTACATGAATAGGAAAGGTTTAGAGGGACATGGGCCAGGAGCAGACAGGTAGGACTAGTTTAGTTTGGGATTATGGTCAGCATGGACTGGTTGGGCCAAAGGGTCTGTTTCTGTGCTGTATAACTATGAATCTATGATTCTGACCTTCTCTCCATCATAAGGTCAGAAATGGGGATGTTTGCTGATGATTGCACAACATTCAGCATCGCTCATGGTTCTTGATACAAAAACAGCCCATGTCCAAATACAGAGACATCTGGAAAGCATCCAGGTTTAGGCCGACAATTGAGAAGTATCATTTGTGTCACACAAATGCCCGGCAATGACCATCTCTGATAAGAGAGAATCTAATTATTATCCCTAGAAATTCAGTGGCATTATCATCACTGAACCATCCACTTGCAACATCTTTGGGTTACCATTGACCAGAAACTGAATTGGACGAACTATATAAATACAGTGACTACAAGAGCAGGTCAAAGGCGAGGAATCCTGCAGCAAGTAACTTACCTCCTAACTCCTTGAAGCCTGTCCACCAACTACAAGGAACAAGTCAGGAGTGTGATAGAATGCACATCTCTTGCAGCTCCAACAACACTCCAGAAGGTCGATGCCATTCAAGACAAAACTTGATTGGCACCACATCTGAAAAAAAAAATTCATTCTTGCCACCAATGACACTCAGTAGCAGCACAGCGTATTAACAAGATGCACTGCAGAAAGTCACCAAGGGATTGTGACAATTAAGTTTTCCAAAGGCAAGAGTTCTGTGGCTGAGTGACTCTCAGAACAAGCACAAATGCAGTAGGATTTCTGAGGATAATGCATTGCGTTATTATTTATGAAATTTGAACAGAATTTACATGTCCAAGTACCTGCCACAGAATTATGTCAATGCTTAAATGAACATGAACAAATTAGAAAATCCCTAATGAGGAGTAAATTCTTTCAGGCGAGTCACAAATTTAGAAAATCATGGCATTTATAAGATGGCTATATTTGAAATAATCTCTTTTAATTAAAAGTGAGGCAGAATGTCCTGGAATTGGGGGGGATGGTAAATTCAACGTGGAAATTCTAAGGTCAGCCTTCAAATTCTTACATAATGTAAAGACAAACGGCTTTGTTGGGCTCAGTTAGTTTGAGAGATCAGGAAAGGGAGGCAGGGGGAGGTGAGAGGATACTGGGTAATGACACAGAGAAGGCACAGTTGTGCCAAGATGGGAAAGCAAGTGCTCTTGTGCGCATCAACAATCAGAATGCTTGTAAGCATCACGTCACTGTTTGAAGACGTGTAACCTGTTTCAAGACACAGTCTTCAGAGGATGTCTTTCTGCTGTAAATTACTCAAATACTCAGGAGGGTTGAGTGAAGAGAATTTTAAAAGGAGAATGGGAGACACTTCTTAGTTGCTGTTGAAAAACTGAGGTGAATTTATTCAAAGGCAACATATGCTGAGTCTGTGCTATCAAGTATAAAAGTGACATGGGATTTTTGATTATGGTAAGTAGTTATAGCATTGGGGAAAACACTTTTCCTATAGTTTTATGTATTATAACCTGCCAAGTAACGTTTAGTCAATGATGCCTTTACCTTATGAAGAAGAATCCAAAGTTCTGAAGACACCTCTTTGAAAACACAAAATCTGAACAGGAGTAGGCCATGCTACCCTTCAAGCCTGCTCTGTCATTCATTATGATCATGGCTGATTATCCAACTCAACAGCGTGTTCCCGCTTTTCTCCCATTTTCTTCGATTCTTAGTCCCAAGCATTATCTCCAACCTCTTCTTGAATCATACAATGTTTTGGCCTCAGCTGCCTTCTGAGGTGGGTAATTCTACAAGCTCACCATGAAGAAATTTCTCCACATCTCATTGCTAAATGTTTACCCTGCATTGTAAGACTGTGACCCCTGTTCTGAACTCCCTTCACCATCAAGAACATCCTTTCAGCATATATCCTGTCTAATCCTGTTAAAACTTTATAGGCTTCTATGAGATTCCTCCCCCATTCTTCTGAACTCAGGCAAATATAGTCCTAATCAATTCAACCTCTCCTCATACATCAGTCCCGCCATCTCAGGAATGGAAACATTAACTCTGTTTCTCTCTCCACAGACGCTGCCAGACCTGCTAAGCTTGAACAGCATTCTGTTTTTTTTTGACATTTAACCTGTTCCTTACAAAAGAATTCTTAAAATGTAAAATCTTTTCATGTAATACTTTGCTTCAGTTGCTGGGGAATTCATTCCTCTTTTTAAAAGTGATTTGATGCTACAAGAATCCTAATGTCCAAACCAGAAATTTGAGTCCGCAAACTTGTATTGTCTCCTCATAGGTCCCCGTACCCAATGTCATTTAACCATGTGCACCCACCGTTCATGGATTTTCATACCATATGCAACCCAGACCCAGCTACTCATCACCATAACCCATGACAACACCCGCCCCCTCCATACAGACATGCAAATGTGCATGCACGCACTCACAATCACATTGCCACCTATGCCAATCTATCAAACCTGCATGATCATTCATATCCCCATGCCAACCAATGAACTCTCATACATGACTCCACCCTTCATCACCCCAAGACCTTTAAAGTTCCCAAGCTATTTCAGTGTCAACTCATATCTCCCACCACGTCAGCTCATTAATTATCCAACATGAGCACTGATCAAGAGGCATCATGTCAAAAAATAAAGTAACCATCTATTGGTTATGTCACTATATTAAAAAAACTCAACAATACAAAACAAATATCCAATACAATTAAAGTGCTTCAACACAGCTGTTATGTAATTGGTAATTACCTTACGTTAGAGCCGATCATCAATAGGTGCCCCATTGCAAAAATTATAATTTAGAAAATCAGTTATGCAACCTAAATCCTAGAAAAATTTTATAAACAGACACTCTCAAATACCTAGCACTTCTTTTGCACTTGTTTGTTGGCAACTTTATAAGTTCCAATGAGTTTAAATACATTTTGCACACAACCATTCCATTTCACAATCCCAAAGACTGACAGGCATTTACCAAAGGGTACTTTGTCACCCAAGCTATCCTGGGATCAAATCCAAAAGGAGTCTCCAAAAGGGGAGAACAATTAAACAACTCCCCTTTAGGGAAGTCAATGCTTAACAAAGTATGAGTTTCATTAGGCCTCACATTGATCATTTTGAAGTTGTTAAACAAGTAAGGCATTACATTTATATCTGTTTATCTGTTTAATATGTCAATGTATGACAATTATGTACAATGCAACTGACATAGCTTGTGAACTAAACAAGTTCCTGAAGATAGCTTCCAAGGCATAACTATCTTCAACTGCTTTGTCAATGACCTTCCCTCCATCATAAGAATGCTCACGGGCAAATGGACAATATTCAGCACCATTTGCAGGTCATCAGATACTGAAGCAATCCATGTCCAAATGCAGCAAGACATGAATAGCCCGCAGGTTTGGACTGACAGTGACGAGTGTCTTTTGCACCACACAGTGACCACCTCCAACAAGAGAGAATCGATGCATTATTGCTTAGCATTAAATGGAATTAGTGTCGCTGAATCCTCCACTGTCAACATCCTGGAGGTCACAATTGATCACAAACTGAACTAGACACGCCGTATAAATATGGTGGCTACAAGAGCAGGTCAGAGGCTAGGAATCTTATAGTGAGCAACTGAACTCCTGATATTCCAAAGTCTATCCACCATCTCCAAAGCAGAAATCAAGAGTGTGATGGAATTCTCCCCACTTGCCTGGGTGAGTCCAGCTCCAACAATACTCAAAAAGCAGCCAGGAAAAAACAGGTCTACTTAATGGGGACCATATCTACAAGAATCCACTCCACTACCGTGGTTCAGAAGCAGCAGTGTGTGTATGAACTACAAGACGCAATGCACTAATTTACCAAGGTCCTTACATAGTACCTTTCAATCCGATAACTATCCAGAAGAACAAGACACACAGCAGTACAACAATATGCTTGCTTCCTTCGTTGGAAATACATCGCTGTTCCCTCAGCATCACTGACATTCTTAATTTTTTTTAAACTCATTGATAAGATGTGGCCATTACAGTTCCAAGAGGGCTGTGGACCATTTTCGCACAATCTACTCCTAGTTAATCATCGAAAGGGTATCTGACATCTCCCCCACAAATCATCCCTGATCCCTACCTGAAAGGTGTCCTGGGACATATCCACAGGGATATCGTAACTCTCTAGAATGATATTCTGGTTATCTAAATTCTGCAGTGAGAACAGACTTGCTCTTACCAGGTCTAATGTCCACACCCATGGTTCCAGACAACAAGAATTCCAAAATCAGTTTCTCTATGGATGCAGCTGATCATTTAATATAAACCACACTAGCAACACCTACTGCATAAACTGTCGCACAGGATGTGGCAAGAATACGGTCAAGCAATGGGAAGCAAGCTGCTAATTAAAAACTTTTGGGTATCTAGCTTCCGATGTTTCTGATGGTTATTGTCATTTTCATGGTTTTCATTCCTTTTAGGATTCTCATTGGCTTAATGGTTACCATCTTTTCACGGTTCTCATTACTTTCATAATGCATGTGTAATGCAAGATGCATGATTGATCTATGTTTCAATTTATAATTATTTTAGAATTTGTTTTAAACTAGTGGCATGTGGGTTTGGCCTGTGTGTTTAAAGGGGTTTAACAACTAAATTTGAGCATTTTGGTAGCCACAGTGATTATTTGGCTATTTGCACCAAATTAAAAACAAACAAGTTCAGATCTATTGAATTTGTTGCTTAGTTTTTGAAAATTTTTTTCAATATATGTATTGCTGATGTCATTGATGCTTTTGAGCACTTCAATTTAACATCTTTGAGAGCTTCACTTTGATATCTTTGAGCACTTCACTTGTTCCAACCGAAAACATTTAATGCTAAATGAGAGCTGTGCAATTTTTAAGAGCATTGAAAGCAAAAATTATGTTCAAGAATCCTCATAGTTTGAGATATTGCAAGCCCACCTACAGTAGTATACCATTGCACTAAAATTCAAGTAACTCAACTCCTCAGGCTAACGGCACTGAAGAATATTTAACATGAAATGCAAGCAACAATACCTATATTGCCAAGATGTGGTTAGTTATCTCATGTTGTGTCTTAAAATAACCTGTACTTCTCACTTTGCATACTGTCAAATTTGAACAGTTACGTACTTTTACAAATTTTATGAATAAAATATTAATATAAATAATATTTATATAATAAAGGAAAATAATAATAGAGATTGAAAGCTGTAACACATTACTCCAACTGTTCACCAAGAGGTCCATACAATTTCAAAGTTCCAAAAACAGGTTAAATTTTGGGAAAACAGAGGCCAAGCAGCATCAGAGGAGCAGGAAGGCTGACGTTTCGGGCCTAGATCCTCCTTCAGAAA
>NC_063336.1:51421902-51426471 GCF_021869965.1 Rhincodon typus
GTCTAGGCCCGAAACGTCAGCCTTCCTGCTCCTCTGATGTTGTTTGGCCTGCTGTGTTCATCCAGCCCTACACCTTGTTATCTCAGATTCTCCAGCATCTGCAGTTCCTACTATCTCTTAAATTTTGGGAAGCACTGTTTGACATATTTCCAGAATAGCATGTTTCTACAGCTACAGGGCTTACTACACTAGTTTCACCTACCATTTGCAATGTATGACACTGAGTTGCTTAAATAGAGCTATTTTGAGGAACCTCTTAAACCATAACTTTTGACACTTAATTTCTTTGATAATAAAGCTTGAAATCGCAACATTTTGAACCAGGACAGTGTGCCACTGTTTAGTCACAATTAACAATTCTATGCCCATTTGGGCATAGACTCATTGAGATCTAAAAGAGTAATTTGGGCATGCAAATTATCATGTTGAATTCACATCTAAATTTCTGATCCACGGAAGCTTTGTGCCATGAATTTTCTGGCTCTGTGCTTTAGTTTCACAGGTGACAATATATATTAGAAATTTCAAGGAATGAGAATTTGATACGCACTGCAGGTGGGCAAATACTTACACTACAGCGTAGAATTGGAAAGTATTACCTTTTAACTCAAATCTCTGCTCCTGTAAGCGAGCAGAAAATATGCATTAACAGAGAGGCAAGAAAATATTCTTGATTATTTTAAAAAGGCCCAAACCTTACTGCCCAAAAATTACAGATGGTATCCAAGTTCACAAATTCCACTGCTTCCTGAGCCAGAACTAAATATCAGAATTATACAGGCATTATTCATTACAAAGCATGAGACATCTATACGAACACAACAGACATGGAGGGATTTGGAACTGCAACTATGCAATTTGATTGTGCAACAGAACTAAAGTTGTATTCTATTTAATTACTGCTGATAATTGAGTGTGCAGTTAATTTCAGTACAACTAATGAAAGTTTCACTGTTATCTCGAACAGTGCTATAATTATTCCAACTGTAAAACATATATTTGTGAATTAGGGAAAAAGTGAATTTCTTTTTGTATTAACATTCACAATAGTGGGTCATGAGTATTCAGAATGAAATTCCAAATGAAGCACAACATATAATCTTTGTAAATACTATATTTTGTGTCAAAAAGAACCAGCTCATCTGTAATTTGTCCTCCACCCTCTAATATACTTTTTCTCCATTTTAATTTGCCAACAAAAATCCATCTACCATGCACTTTACTGAGAATATCAAACATGGGATTAAGAAGAGATTAGAGTGTAATTTCAATTAATTAACAGGTCTGGAAAAAACTGAACTCCTGGCCCTTACTTGGGATCACCTGTTTTCTGAACAACACTGACCAGAAAGAAATGTAAAATTCAAATGCTTTCTGAGGAGAACTCATTCTGGATAAAAATCTAAAGTGGACACATTTTTACAGCATTCAGAAAGAATGGAAGAGACAGGTGATATTCATTGCAAAATTAGAATACATTTAGCATTCTGCACAAACACTGTGGAAAAGATGGTCACCTACAAGTAGGAGAACTTAATATTTCCCTTACAGCTTACCAATCGCCCAAAATCTTGAGACAGTGAAGTACAGCAATGGTAGAAATCTGAATTTGTGTAATACCCTTGCTATGCTTCTAGGTGAACCAAGATTGGTATTTGCACTCATCTAGGTGTCTTACATTTAGAACTGTTCCTAGGCTGCCCAATATTTAACAATACGATAGTGTAGCCTAGGGAAGGAACAATACTGTTCCATCTGTTTACGATCTGATCCAGTCATGCATGCCTTTCACCTGTGTGCTTTAACCTCTTGGAAGGCAGATTGAAACAAAAATACGACAAAAATCAGACGCAATTTGTTAAGCTGCTTCATTTTACAACATAAGACAATAAGAAAGGGTACAGGAGTATGCTGTTCAGCCCCTCGAGCCTGCTCTGCCATTTAACAGAATCATGGCTGATCGAACCCTCTTCACGTCCACTTTCCAGCCCTTTCCCTGTAACCCTTGATTCCCCTACTGATCAAGAATCTATCTCAGCCTTAAATATACACAAGGACTCTGCACCCCACCCCTCCCCAGTAACCCTGGATTCCCCTACAGATCAAAAATCTGTCTCACCCTTAAATATAGACAAAGACTCTGAACCCTACCCCCTGTGGCAAGCAGCTCCAAAGACTCTCAACCCTCAGAAGAAATTGGTGCCCCTTTTTTCTGAGACTATACTCTCTGGTCCTCCACTCTCACATGAGTGGAAACATCGATCCATCAGCACTTACCCTGCCAAGCCTCTGAAGAATCCTCTAGGCTTTAATGAGATCACCTCTCATTCTTCTAAACTCCAATGAGTGGAGTTCCAACCTGTCTAGCTTTTGCTAATAAGACAATTCCCTCATACCAGGGATCATCCTGGTTAAACTGCCTCCAATGAAAGGATATGTTTCCTTAAATAAGCGGACTAAAACTGCTCACAGTTCTCCAGATGTATTCTCACCAGCACCTTGTATAGTTGCAGTCAGACCTCAACTCTTATACTGCAACCCACTTGAAATAAGGTTAACATTCCATTCGCCTTCCTAATTATCTGCTGCACCTCTGTGCTTCATATTCAAGTACCCTCAAGTTCTTTTGTGTGAACAGACAGAGAAGCAGTTGTGAGCAAGTTAATTTATCTGAACCAGCACAGCTTAGCTTTGAGCAATAGTTCTGCTTCACCACATTGGTTGATCTTATTTGGCTTAAAAAAGAATACCTTACCGTTCTTTGTAAACTCATGACTTTACCAAAGTCTGCCTGCACAATACTCTTCTTCAACACCTGATTAACCATGCAATTTGTGTTTGTCCTGTCTGCCCAAAATGCCTTCTTTGTTTTTATACTGTGTACACAGCCCAAAGGGAACAGGGCACTCTAAACACTATATGTTAGCCTTAATACCTCTCTATACAAGTAAACAAAACTGCTTATTATTTATGATGTTCAGCAAGATATCAAATTTATCTCTTCAGTATTCAACCATCTGTCACCAGGTATTTTTTTTTAAAATTTGTTGTAAGACATTTATCTACAAAAACGTAACATTTACAAGCATTTTTAAATTTCTTCCTGTGTGCACGGGGAGGGAGGGGGAATGTCATAAATTGATCCGGATATCAACTTTTCAGATTTTATGACTCAACTCGAACCATGCTGAGTATCCAGCAATGCAAGCCATTGAAGTTATCTAGGAATGAATTCCTCGCTGCAATTCATGTATTCTAGTAAGTGGCAGATGTAAACATCTCAAAATTACTTGCATTCTCTTCTGTATGATCTTCAAATATTCTATAAATTGAAAGGCATGGAACAATAAAAGCTGTGTATGGTGCCCAGAAAGTTGATTCTCGACTAACATCAGTAGGATTGAAATCAAAGTTCAGTACATTGCAGCGGAGGCTTTGGTGATGGAGTTGTTCATACCGGTTTCTCAACCTGATCACATTACATGCTCAAATTCAGGTTCAGTAACCCAGCTTATACAGCTTGCTTTGATGCAAAGACCACATCAAATCATGGAAACAAAATTTGTAACCCAACTGGCAAAGATATGTACTGGCGAGACTCTACGGCATGTTCAACTACAGTCAATAAATCTGAAGTGAATTACCGTTGATTGAAATTTTCAGTTAGGTATTACATACTGACAGCGCAGCTTTAAAATGATAAATTCTTTAAGACTTGCAGCAATTGTCCAAACTTCATTTTGTTAGGTCAGTTAATGGTGTCAAGCCAGTCAAAAACAATTACCATGCTTAAATTCTAGTTTCATTTTAAAATTAATGTACCACGGAGTATTGTCTATCTAGTATTCCAACAGTTCAAATAAAAATCATTTAATTTCTGAGCACTGCAATCATGAGTCGGTATCGTTATAATTGCAGGGAGTTAGAAAAAATAGGATTATAGATTTCTGATATCATTAAACTGACCATAAAAATAACTAAACAGTATTAATAGAAACAAATACTAATTTCTGTCCTTTATGTAGTCACAAAGTATAGAAAAATGCTCACGAGAAAGTGATTCAAATGATAGTTCAGGTGAACATTTTTAAGAACACATTAAACTGCCTTTATTCTTGCAATAATTTACAAGCTTGGATCACAAGCTAGAACAGAGTTCAGAAATTAAGCTCCAAATAAGATTCCCTGTGTAATCTTTATAAAGACTATATTTTATCTGCAATGGAAGCAGTTCATCTGTCATTTGGTTTTATACGTTTTAATATACTTGCCTTTAATTTGTTAGGGAGGAAAAAAACACACACTGTAACAGGTTGTATATAGTAACTCAATACATAGAACATTTTAACTAGATAATCTCTATATGGAATTCATTTTATATTCCAACTTTTAAGGCGAATGGAAAAAAAATACATATTTATAAGAATGTTTGCCACGGGGCTATTTTACACGTTTTTGATTTTGGGCTACATGTGCCAAGCTGGCATATCAATACTTGAACATTCAGGCTGTAAAGCTTTACCAAATTCTGCAAAGTAAACTGGCCTTCAGTAAAAACAAAGACAGGGT